>NW_025335761.1:27313479-27448056 GCF_004798865.1 Varanus komodoensis | reverse complement strand
CTGAAACTGAATATTCTGATTTACTAATCTAATATAGTAACTGCTAATTCTAATGAATATATTTGATTCAAATTCTAACACTTTGGTGAATGTTTTCCCTTTAGCTGTAATATTATGTCAGCTGCGCTTTCCATATAATAATTGTCAGTACCTTATTTAGTCACTTGATGAAATCCACTCATCTAGTGGTACTGTGTAAGTGCAGTATAGATGTGCTGAAAATATTCAACTATGAAATGATTTTTCTGCATTTAATAAAATGCACACATATATCCTAAGTTGCAACGTATGACTGTTTTCATAGGATATTGTCACATGTGTATGATAGTTAACATGTTTGATTCCTGTATTTGAGTTCATGTGGAAGGAATATTTCAGTAAGCTAATGTTATCACCCCCTGCTTGTACAAAAGTAAATGTGGTGCCCCAAAATTATAGAACAATTGAGAAAAGCAACCATTCTTTAAACTCTTGCTGAAATTGTTTCAGCTCTTGCTAAAATGCTTTGAAACAGCATAGCTTCTTGGTGTTTCAAATTCTGATGAAGCAACGCAGGTTAAGCTGAAGTACACTAATTCTGTGAAGAAACTGTGACTAGATGTTGCTCCTTATAAATATCAATTTTTTGTGTATGCATCTAATTTCTGCACAGACTATGTTGCTATTTAAAATTTATAGTGGTTATGCAAAATCCTGCAAGGGTTTGAAACACTAAATTAATGTATATATAACATACATACATGTATCACCCCTTCCAAAAAGGTGTTTCAAACCCTTGCAGGATTTTGCATAACCACTATAAATGTGAATGTGTTACAAGGTCATAGAATTAAACAGACATATTAAACTTAAAAAAAAACAGGATTTATGGCGTTACCAAATCATGCATATTGCTTATTTTAAATAGCAACAGACATATGTTTATTCAGTAGAGGTCTTTGGTGTTTTACAGTGTAATCCCGTGCACATTTACTTGTAACTTAGTCTCAATGTGGTCAATGGGGTTTATTACAGGAAAGTGTATTTGGGATTGCAACCTAAAGTAACTTTCTGCTGAAGTAGGGTTTAATCTTTTAGGTGTCGTTATTTTTTTTCTCATTGTATCCTTTTTCTACATTATTTTTACTTAAAATTACTTTATTAGTTTTATTGTTTATTGCCTTTTGCACTATGTTTAGTGGAAGAGCAGGATATAAACTTAATAGATAAATATATTCCTGATTAATTGGCGCAGTTCAATAAGAATTTTAGTGCACATTCACTAGACCACATAAATTTGCATTAGGAACATTTAGCTAAGCCTTATTTTAGAACTTAGAATGAAGTATTGCACTCTGATTCCTATAAAAACTACACGAACTTTTAGCACAAAGATCTCTGCTGATGCAATTCCCACTGCATTTAATTTACTTGTAGGTAAATGAATATAGGATTGCAACCTTACAGTTGCCAAAATAGGATTTTATCTTTTGAGTTCCATGTTCATATATAAGACTGTGCTGCTAAGCATATTTAGTTCATGATTAAAGCAAAAGATAATGTGAAGGTGTGCCTTCAGGGCTAAAGAAATTTCATTGAATTTGTTTGTAAAAATTATATGCCTATAATTTTAGTAGTATGATTATTTCTAGTCTTCTATAATAATAACTAATCTCTGAACATTTTGTTACTAATTACATTAACAGTGCTACTTCACTGTTTCAGCATGTTAGGTTGAGAATATTTTTATTACTAGTCTTCATGGCTGAAATCCAGAGAAATGGCAACCTCTTTTGCTCACCAAAAGTCTCTGGATAGTGTGTGCATGTGGGTTGGATGGTTGGAATCAAGTTTTTTCTGCCTTGAAGGTGCTCAATGCACAGAGAACTTTATTAAGAACTACACTTTGCTAGCTAATGCAGCTGTGACAACCAGTACCTATTGGGGCTAAACTATTTAAGGTTTATAGGCCAAACTCATAACCAGCTGCTTAGCTGGATGCAGAACTCTCTTTATCATTTTACTTTCTATCAAAACTTGCTGAAATTTCAAAAACCAGTTAAAATCCCACATTTAGATATGTTTTATTTATATTATTTCTATGTTTTTTTTCCAGCTTTTCAGTCACACAGTTGTGAAAGACAAAGGGGTAAAGTGCATTTGGGGGGGAAAAACAGTGGCTGGTTTTGCAGTGCAACAGATAGGGTTTAAAATTTACAAATTTTTGCAGTATCAAAAGCAGTAGGTAGTGCTTCATGGTGGAAGATATGTGGCTAACCAGAAGCTTTCTGTTAAACCTGGAGCCGTTTCATAATAGGTTTGGTGGTGATAAATCCTTCAACTTTTGTTCAGCTAGCTTACAGGCATGCAAGCAATTTTCCACAATTCTGAGCTGAAAAGGTATTTTTTCCTCATGACATTTTCTCTGGTGTCTTCTGAAAATCTGTTAGTGGGTTGCGGACCTCAAGTAGCTCTGTGAACTTCATGATAGAATGGGTATTAGGAGAACTTCCCCTTCTTCCATTAGCAAAGGTCTCCACTGGATAAAAGAACCTTCTGTTTGTGTATGAGTTTAATTGAATACCATCTATTGAGTTGTTGTTAGCTAGAGGGAACATGAAGTATGTGCGTTTGTTCTCATGAGTGGCTTTTAAAAGTTTTGTCTTTAGAATTGTTGACAATGGCTTTGAAATCTCATGGGCAATAGCAGACTAATAGATTTTATGCTTTTAGTGAACTTAGGATAGTTGCTTCCTCCCGATTCTCCTTTTAAAATGTCCAAGCAGATAGGGATTCCTTGTTACTCCCAGAACTGAATGAAGAAGTGATACAGATCTATGTAAACCGTTGCATAATCAACACCTTTCTACTAAATTTGCCCTGTAATGCAGGACAGTAGCTCTGAGAGAGTGAGAGAACAAAACTCTTTGTGCCACTTACAATCTAATGTGGATCAATCCTTTCCTGGGATCCTATTTAGTTGGATACTCCTTCAATATTTTTCTGGTTCCCATAGCAACTAAACCCATTTCCAGAGTTCACTGTATATGGACATGCTCATTAGTGTCTGAAGTATTGATGACACAATGTGGGCAAGTCTGATTTGTTGCTTTTTTCTTCCAAATGAATGCATTATGGCTAACATGACTGTAGTATATACCTGTGGTGCATGCTCGCGCGCGCGTGCGCTCTCTCTCTCTCTCTCTCTCTCTCTCTCTCTCTCTCTCTCTCGCTCTCTCACACACACACACACACACACACACACACAGGAATGAAGGAAGGCAGAGAGAAGCACACACATATTGCTATTTTGTATTTTTATATTTTTATTTTATACATGTTCTAGTGAATTTAAATTATTAGGCAATTTAAAATGTAATAAATGCATATAAACACTACAGAGCACTGGCTAGCTTTTGGCACTTTACAAAAAAGAGTTGAGGGCCTGGAGATGGGAAGCTGAAGATTAGTTTAGTTCAAAACTATTAAAGTAGTAGGGGAAAATCTTAACAATATTCTGTTTTCAGTTACACTGGCTAGAATCTCTTTGCACTGCCATCTTCAGATTGGCTGCATTCCTTCACTGTAACCTACAACATTGCACACACAAGGGAGTTGATTTCTAAACAAGGATAAAAATTCAGTCAATAAGTATACATATTCATTAAATTTAATCAGCCTAATCACTGAAGTCCTAGAAAGTGTTATTCTAGTACATATTTCTTTCTATATATGACATCTTTCTGTGTATATATAGCATAATGTAGTTATTAAAAGCTGTAGTGCCTAACAAATACCTTATTGTTTTCTGAAGCTGAAAATAAATTTCCCAATGTCACTTTAAAGTCATATAAGTGTTGACGAGGATTAAAGAACAGTTGGATTTTGACCTTTATATGACGTAACTACAAATAATTAGGGCTGTATTTAGGTACACTCTTACATAGGAGTAGTTCTTTTGAACACAATGAACTCTGAGAATCCGTAGGATGGGTTTGTAAGTTGTCCTTCTGGAATAGGAAAAAAGCTACATATTTTCAAGTTAAGCTCCTCCAAATCTATTCTGTTCATTTTATACAAACAGTGATATCTAATAGCTGAACAGAATTGTATTTTTGTTTGATTAAATCCATTGTTTTTAAGGATTCCTTGTCCTTAATGGAATATAGAAAAGAAAGTAACTGTTAAAAAGGATTAAGGGGAAGTTCAACATAAAGAAGATGCAAACAGACAATAATAGATTAGTATTAGAACCAGTGTGATACGGTTAGAGAGCTGAACTAGTGGGGTGGGGGGCTGGGAGAGTCAGGCTCTGGTCCCCACTCAGCCATAAAGCTCATTGAATGACTGAGCCATTCATTCACTCTGAATCTAACCTATCTTACAGGGTTGTTGTTGTGAAGATGAATTGGAGCTATGTAACTGTCTTGATTTCCCCACAAGAGGAAAAAATGGTGGCATATATGTGCAATATAACAATAATAACAAAAAATGAAACTGCCAATATCATAATGCAGTCACCAACCTGTTGGGGTCATCTCATTTTGAATGCTGTGTATAGTTCTGGCCACTGAATCTAAAAAGGCTATTGTGCAGTTGAGAAAGGTGCAGAAAAGGGCAACTAAATGACCAAGGGGCTAGAAGAATTATCCGACAAAAGCATCTAGGACTATTTAGCTTAGAGGAGAGTTGGATGAGGTGCATTATGATGGAGGTGTACACAATTGTACATGATATGGAGAAAGTGGCTGGGAATATTTGCTTTTTTATCCTAGAAACTAAACTCATCCAATGAAACAGATGGGTGAAATATTCAGTACAGATAAAAGGAATTATTCTTCACCAGTGATGTAGGCTTTCCAGAAAAAGGTATAGCTGCTTTACATAATGAGTTATACCACTGTAGCAGATGCCTGCATGTGGCTTGTATTTTTCTCAGATAGTTTCTACATGTTTTTAAATGCTTCTTCATTCTTCCAGCATTGCTAATATACTTCTGTTCACCGATTTTACCTTTAAGAGCTGTCTTTTGCCTGTAAATGTTTTCATTCTAGTGATGACAGATGCCAGTCTCTGCGTTTTTGGCATTATGACTCAGCTCAAAAGAAGCAGAAGTCCTAAATGGCTAATAAATTTTATGCAAACACTTCAAACTTCAGAAGAACAAATGACACACTCTGAGGAAAGTGAAACACTGCCCACAGTTTTAGTTTCAGTTTTAGTTTTCCTTCAGTTTGTTATTGAAGAATGTTAGCCATAGAAAGCAAATGCACCAGTACCGGTCTATTTCAGACCCAGCATGGAGCCAACTACATTGTGGATTGGGTTGTCATGTCTTATTTTCACATTCATCTATGGGCAATGAAGCAGTAGGGTTCGTCAGTGCTTTCCTTAGAAGAATAACTTATTGCAGTTCATGTCATATATTATATATCTAACTTATGGAATGCGCTCCCCAGAGAGGTCCGCCTGGCGCCGTCGTTATTTGTTTTTCGGCGCCAGGCTAAGACATTTTTATTTAAAACTTATTTTAAGTGTTAATTTATTATGTAGGATTTAAAAAAAATTAAGCCGAAATGCACCGGTTTTAAAATTTTTAGTGTATAATTTTTGTACAATTTTGTATTTTTTTGTTGTGAGCCGCTCCAAGGCTTTGTTGCGATGGGGGCGGCATAGAAATGTTTTAAATAAATAATATGATTAATTACAGCAGCCCTGACAATCATTAATAAATGGAAACACATATGATTTGGAAAATTTTCCATGTAAAAATGCAGCATCAGAAAATTTTCTGTTGCCCGTTCTTCACACAGTACATAATTAAACTATGGATTCCACTACTGCTAAATGTAGTGATGACCACAAATTTGGATGACTTTTAAAGCCAAATAAAACAATGCATGGAGGAGAATGCTATCAATAATTTCAAGTCCTTGTGGCTAGATGCTGCCTCCATTACCAGAGACACTAGGTCTGTATAAACTAATTCTGGAGGAACATAGTTGGGATGGTACTGTCCTGCCCTGTGCCCATAAATGCCCAATCACTGAGTTACCTTCTTCAGTATCGTCAGTTCAGTCCAAGATTCAAGGCTGTATGGATTGTGTGCATCCAAAATTGGGTAGAGGTATCCAAAAGAATGTCCAGTAAACAGGCCAGGGATCTAGATACTGGTTAGTTTTAACAAAGTCTGAGAATGCAGATGACTATGTTCTCTGTTTGTAACAAAGAGCAGCTCTATCTGAACTAATTTATAGGCAGCTGTCAGCATGCTGTTTCCCGGAAACCTCCTCTTCTTTTCTAAGGGCTGAATTCCCCCTGTCTCTGCTTCCTGCTCTTGGGAACTTCAGGCACTGTCCAAGAGGATTCTGGCTCCTCCTCTAATGGAGGGCAGTCACCTGCAGTCACAACCCCTGTGTCTGACTGTAGCTAGGGGTCACTGCACTGACTTTCTTCATCTGAGGAATCCTCTTTCAGGTAGGAAATGACAGGTGCTGTCATGTCTTGTCATAATAGGGAGGTGAGTTTTCCCACAAGCTTGGTTCGCCATTGTGTAAACAGAATGCTGGTCTGAAACCTTTCTCTGTACTACCATTACTCTTCTTATGTTCACACCTATTCATTATATTCAAGATTAAAGGAAAAAAGTGATTATGCTGAATTTTTTCTTTGCGTGATTTCAATACATTCACATATGTGTGTAATGAGTGTGATTAGTAGAAAAAATCACCATATACCTTTTGCTAACAGTGACAGCCAGATCAGGCTTGGAGCCAAGTTGCAGAAAGGGGTGGTGGTGCAGCTGCAACAGATTTAAGAAGCAAAAAAGATATGCATTTTGGGGAAACTCAAGATAAATTCTTTGGAAGAATATGTGTGGTGCCAGGAAACTGGCTTACAGAATTACTACTGGTGATTACACTGCACTAGTTTAATATCAGGTCAAGGGTTGCTGGACACCAGCCAGATTGCTTCGGCTTTTGGGTGATACAAAAATTTAGTTAATAAATAAAATGTGTCCAGGCATTTGTATTTTAAGGAAGCTTTTCGGTATGTTCTCGTTGTAGCTGGTAATTTTTTATTAAGATGCTGCTGTTTCATTGGATACATATTTTATGTTGTATGCCTAACTTTGGTTGCTACTGTATGTCTTACTTTGTATGACTAATTGGTCATATTCCTTAAATGCTGCCTTGGTATTCATAAATACCAAGTATATCAGTAAAAATTGTAGACCACACATATGAGCCAAACAAAGCATTTTGTTTTCTTTTGCTTTATGATCAAAAAGATGCAGAACCGTTTTTGCTGCTTCAGTAAGTTCTAGATCTAGATATTCTGCCTTTCAGTTCATGGCCCCTTTAATGTCAAAACTGCATCTGGAAGTAGTAAGTAGGTCTGTAACATAACTGCATTCTCTTTCATTTTTTGTGAACATTACATAGCATATACACAAGTTTAGGTCATACAACTCTGGCAGGCCTTTCTTCTTGGTTCTAGGACTGGGTCTTACAGTGCTGGTGTCAGGATGAAGTCATTGCAACAGAGGTATGTGATATGTTAATCTTTTACATGGTATGTTGGTGTAAGATAAGTATTTTGATTCAGTTCAGTATATCCCCCCACCCCATTTCATCTTGGTAAAAAATTTAATTCTTTTTCCGATGGGTTTAAATTTTGACTACTTAATACTGCACCAATTGTGGTGTCAGCTTTGTATTTTCCTAGCTGTTTCCTTTTCTTTGCAATCCTGTATTAGATGTATTAGATCTTAGCTTCAGCAGTACACTATTTTTCAGTTGTATCTGTCACTCATAAAATAGTTCACTGTGTTCAGGTGTATTGCACCAAACTACATGTTAAGTTAGTATCATTTTCTTCAGAATATTTAGCATTGGATTTATGCTTTTTTGATAAAAGAAATGTGCAGGGAATGGTCTGTGCCATGCCAATTTCCAACGAAAAAACTATTCCTGAAGCTGCATTTTGCTAGAAATAGCACTTTATAGGCGAGTGTGTGTGTGCGCGCACAATTGATGTGGGGTAGTTGGTGAAAAAACATCATGGGAAAAAGTGTTTATCTGTATATACCAGCAAATAGATAGCCCTGTGCCTTTGTGGTTTTTGTTTGTTCATTAAGAAAGAATGTGCAAATTGCATACTATTTGAAACACATTAGTAACATGTAGTTTGGGTTTGAGTTTTCAGGAATCAGTAGTAAAAGTTATCCATGTGTGCTTTTCTTTACAACTTAACTGATTATCAACTCTCTTGAACAATTCTATCTTTCCAGCAGTTCAACTGTTACATAGGGGACACTGTAAGGATCTTAGTGATCCGTTGATGGTCTCTATGCTGACATTTTTATTATAATCTTCTGTGTGTGCTCTGGTGTGTGTAGAAAGTACCATTTTCCCCTTTTTAGTTGTAATCAAATTCTTCAGAAGTAAATTGGCACCATTGTTAAACCAGTTCTTGCCTTCATGCAGAACATAGTAGAAAAGAATTTAACTGCTTATGGGAGATAACTTGCATTGTAAATACTACTGAAGGCAATTTACTGTTTTAATAAAATTAATAGCATAAAGATTTAATAGCTGTCTTTGGACCCCTACAGTATTGGTTAGCACCTTCTCCCACATGGAATGGTGTAACAGAGCACTTTCCTAGTAACACAGGATTTAATATCTGCTTCATCTCAATATATGAGGACAATATGGATATACGTATATGGACTTAATTCCTCTGAGACAACTAGCTTGGCCACACAGTCATTTTTATAGGGAAATTCATACATCTAAAACAAGATAGAAAAATGGTCTAGAAATGTTGGCCCATCTCTTCCTGAACAATGCCTTTGTTTAATTGCATTTACTAAGCTTGGAACTGTGAAACCAGAGCAAGTGTGTTATTAAGTGTGCTACTCTTTCTGTATCATACTTCAGTGAAATTTCTTGGGAAAGCAAAGGCTATAACATTTTATGTACCTGGCATGTGACCCAAATTGACAAAGTTTTTATAGTTAATAATGGCAAGAGATCATGAGCAGTGTCCACTGCAGTGTATAGCACTATAACTTGTATTCTGCACTTTTCTGTAGTCCAGATCAGCTTCAACAGTTAACTATTTCCTTTTAGTGTTAGAGCAGGGGTCTCAAACTCAACTTACCTGGGGACCGCTGGAAGTAGTCTGGGTGAGACTGGGCTGCATCAAGTATTCACCGTGATGGTGGTGGGCTTCTCATCCCACGTCGCTCCCGGAGACTGGCCTGGGCGCTGCCGGCGCTTTGAAGGCCACAGGGCCCCTCCCCCGTGCTCCGCCCGTCCCGGCGCGCAGCTTAGAGGGAACATTGCGCCCAGGGTAATGACTCACGCAGGTGTGTGTGAGAAAAACACGCGGGGCACACTATCACTAAACTTTAATATCAAGTGGGGGCCACAAAATATCGTCCCACGGGCCGCGATTGGCCCGCAGGCCGCGAGTTTGTGACCCCTGTGTTAGAGAATGAACTGGATGGAACAGTCTTCCTCATGAAGCTGAATTTAGTCCCCATACTTATAATCAGTTGTCAGAACTATAGGTAATGCTAACTAAACTGGAGAAAAGGCTGGACTGTTGTCAGCCAAACCTTGAACATTATCAACACTTTGATAAAATTAGCTTGTTCAGACAAAGTTTCAGATGCCCCAAATTAGTACTCAATATAGTTAATGACAAAAGATGGTTGGGTATAAAGTTTGCATACCATTAGATTAGGTTTCAACCCAAGATGAAACACAGGATTTGTAGGTAAAGTTTAAAAATTCTAGCGAAGGTGCTATAACAACTGCTTATTTGAAAAAAGTGGCTGCTGATGCAAGTCCATACAAGTCATACTTAAAATGAAATAGTTTATCGTGTATAATAAATTCTGTGGGATCTCTGATGTCTTCATGAAAAATAATGTGTTGACATTTACTCTGAAAATCAAGGTTAGAAAATGTGGCTACAGATATTTCTTCTTTGTGTGGAAGTATATGGCAGTTGGCCACTATATCTCTGTTTTGTTCTTTTAAATCCACACAAGGCAAATGATTCTGTCTGTAGATAAAACTTATTCAGTGTGGTGTAGTGGTTAAGAGCATGGGACTGGGACTCAGATGATCTGGTTTTTAGTCCCCACTCAGCCATGGAGCCAACTGGGTGACTTTCGGCCAGTCAGAGACTCTCAGCCCAACCTACCTCACAGGGTTGTTGTTTTGGGGATAAGATGGAGGAGGAGATGTAAGCTGCCTTGAGCCCTTTGTAGAAAAAAGGCAGGATATAAATCAAAATAAATAAATGAATTCAGTATATTTCTCCATAGATTGTCATGGAAATAATCTGAAATTGCCTATCCCTCTCATCAAAATCTTGGATCACTTTCACAGGTCTAACTCTTTTACCAATGATTGAAGTCTCCAAATGCTATCCTTATCACCCAACACACATGCCTTATCCTTCACTGAATACAATAGCCCTCAGGAAAGTTACATCTCCCATGATTCCCTGGTTTTTGCAACCCAGTTCACTACTGATTGATGTATCAGGCTGACAGGGATGGAAGGATTGGAGAAAAACTTCTCTCCTTTCCTTGGGCTGTGGTGCTTCTGTTTGAAAGGTAATTAAACAGCATTCTGAGTCTGTTTTTAGGAGTTGGACAGACCTCCTGGGGATTGGTAGGAAGGAATTTTCCTGTTCAATTTTCAACCAAGCTGGAGAAGAACTGCAATGCTTGTAAAGTTTTCTCTTTTTTTTAAGGTGGTCTCTCATAATGCCTTGAAGTTTGTTTCCAAGTCCCAGTTCTGAAAACTTCCTTGGCCTTCCTAACTATTATAGATATTGTAGAACTCTGCAAATCCACAACATATACCAAAATTGCCTTGTTTTGGCAGGAAAATACACATAGTCCCCATCTCCTCTCCCCCCCCCCACACACACACTCACACTCCCTTTTACACGCCACAACTAATGTAAATTTGGTTTAGTAAGCAATAATTTTCCAAAATAATTGGGCAAGAACACAATCTGGCAGTATAGAAGCTAGAGGTTTGTATTCTATTTGGAAAATAGAAGTCAAAAATTTTAAAAAGTGGAATGGGCCAGTTTGAAGAGATTCATAGTTTCTTCAGAGCAAAGGATGTGGCCTCTGAGGTAGACTGAACTGAAGTTCTTCAATACATGAGGGAGTGTAGCTCTCTGAATGAGATGTGCTTTTGGTTTTTATGAAACTGTATTATGGTATTGTACTGTTATGATTTGTTTTAGATGTGTTTACTTCACTGGTATCTGTCATGATAAAGAACGGTCTAAAATGTCATTCATGTTGTAATAATTTATAATAAATTTGAACTTCACAGGACTGAGGACAAGGCTCTGTATCTCTTCAGTCAGGACCTCTCTCCAGTTTGACACAGAGCCATTAATGAACACCATAATTAATAGGGTATGGGTGTTCAATGACTTGCAGATCAAGAATCAGTAGTATTCTCCAATTCGCATTTTAGCATATTAGGTCAAACTCTTTGCTGAAATCAAGATAAGGGTATGACATTCCTGTGATCTACTCAACCAGTATGCAAGTGTGCATGTACACATGCGCGCGCGCGCGCGCACACACACACACACGCAGGGAGGGAGGAATTAGGGCTGACTCCTAGTTATCAATTTTGTTTGTCAAGATGTTTACAGTTATTCTTTTCTGGATGCATACAAACCAGTTGCTTAGTAATTTATTCTTGAATTTCATCTAGTATTGTTGTCAACTGTAATCTGTTGTTTCCTGAATCTGCCTTTCATTCTGTCCCTTTGTCCATCCATCCATTCTTAATTCCTTCCCTCTTTTTGACATTTCCCTGACTCAAATCTTCAGAAATCTTCAGCATTCTCCAAAAATTCTTAAAGTTTAGAGACAAATAACTTGGAAACAAAGCCCTCAAGCTTTTTTGGTATTGTGTGATCAAAACACAAGAGATTTGAAACCATTTAAAAATACCTAAATGTTAATTAAAGTATTCTTTAAATACCCTTAATTGTCTCCTTACATAGTTTTTTTCCTGCTGTTTCCAAGTGAGACACAGTTCCTCTTGCCAGGAGTAGGATGGCAAAATAATATAGTACTTTATAAAATGCTAAAGTACAATTAGATTCCTATTGAAAAATAGGAATTCAGTAATTCTTCCTGCTTTTGGTCACTTGCTAACACCTTACTATCATCTTTAGTCAAAGGGCTTAACCACTCATTTTGCTTCTGGTTTCAAAAATTATTTTGTTATTTTTATCATCCCTAGCAAGAATCAACTCATTCACGTGGTTGAAGTTATCATTGCAGCATTTATGCTGTGTGCCAGGGAACTTTTAAATATTAAAGCTCGGACCATTACTTTTCATGTTATCTGAACCTGAATCTGAAAGGGCTGTTGGCACAGTTAACAAACTACCCGCAAACCTAATACAATTCATAGGTTCTGGGCAGATTGTTAACCAATAAATTGCCTTCACTGGGTTGGTGCAGCACAAGACTCACAGTCATGGCTTGAATATTCAAAATGCTCACATATGCCAGAGGCCATGGGTAGATCAAATAAACCATGGTGAGCTGCTTGATCTAATGAACTAGACCATTCAGGGCTTCATTCTTTCTGACTTCTTCCTCAGGGACAAAGAATGTTTTAGAATGTGTAGGAAGTTTTAAAAATAGAACAGCAATTATTGTAATTCTGTTATAAATCTTTGGCTTGGATATCTTTTGAAGTAATATGCACATTGCTCAGTATTGCATCTCAGAAAAAGGTAGCTTGGTGCTAGCAAAGATGCAGAAGAGGATGCATAAAATTATGGTTCCAAATGCCTTTGCTCTGAGGAAGGGCTAAAGGTTTCTTGGGATTGTAGTTTAATAAAGTTTGAGTATGGAATAGTTTTGCCCATCAGGACAAGACAGAGGTGAACCATAGAATCATAGTATAGAAGAGCTGGAAGGGGCCAGAGGGCCATTGGATCCAGTGACTATTTCTACTAAAACAGTATGTTGTGAAAAAAGCAGAATTAGCTAGAAACAAAATGAAGGTGTCTCCATATTTGAGTAACCCATTGAATTACGTGTCATTTTAAAAGAAATCACTAAAGGGAGTACATTTTCATGGGAGAGTGAGAGAGCTCCTGCACACTAGAGGAAGAACATACAGACAAGCATACCAGCAAGGCAGTGAAGGAATTATCTAAGCCTCATTGATCAGTGGATCTGAAAGGAGAGGGTGGATATTCTGTTCAGTCCTCTTGGGTCTGGCAAGTGATGTGGAAGAAAGAAATAAGACTGCAGTTGTTGCTAAGCTGATAGAAACAAGCACCAAAGACAAAGCACACATAACACACATAACACACACATAATATATGCAGGTATAGGGTGAAGAGAAATAGTGTGATTGAGCAACTTAAGGGAGAGAAAACAACCAAATGGCCCAGAGTTGCTGACAGTTCCAGTTGCTAACATTTTCTGTTCTGCACAAATTCATTACAATGTTTTCCTGATTCACATTTGTAAAAAGTACTTTTCATATAGTACACAATCATTTTTTGTAATTCAGCAGTGATGTATGGTTTATATAGATGTGTCAGAGTTCTTAGTTATGCCTACAAAATAATTGGCTAGAACAATCAAAACTTTTTGATTGACTAAATATTTTCCATGATAAATTAGCAGATTTTAATATTATATGTGCTATTTTAATGCAAGTAGTTAAAAAGCCAATAGATGACAGATTCCATTGTTTAAAAAGTCATTGCTTTCTTTCTGTCACTACCCCACACTTCCAATTCAAGATGGTGCTGGACAAAATCTCTTCTCGTTCAGTCCAGAGTGCAGGACATGAAATAATAGACTTAAGTTAAAAGAAACCAGACTTCGACTAGACACCAGGAAGAATTTCCTCACTGTCAGAGCAGTATGACAATGGAACTATTACCTGGGGAAGTTGTGGGCTCACCTTCACTGGAAACACTCAAAAAGCATTTGGATGTCATTTAAATGGGATGATGTAACTTACTGTCCTCTAATAGCAGGGAGTTGGACATGATGGCCTGCTGGCCTCTTCCAAATCTACTATTCTATGATTTTATCATTTTATGAAAACATGTTCATATATTATATAGAAACAATGCAGCTATTCAGATATGTGCAGATGAATCAATTTTACTTGTATTTTGTGGTAGGACCTTAATTTAGATATGATAGATGTTGAGGACAAACAGTGTCTGTTTTCATTCCTTATGAGACTTTCAAAGGCTGACCAGTATTGAAAGTAAGATAAACATTGATTTTAAGAGTAATATTTTTGGAAGGGCTGAACCTAAGTGAAAGATCAATGCTTTGCATGAAGAAGGTCACTGGTTCAATCCCTCGCTGGAGAAACTCCTATCTGGATCCCTGGAGAGTTGCTGCCAGTCAGCAAAGAAAATGCTGGGCTAAATGGACCAATCAACTGACTCAGTACAAGGCAGCTTCCTGTTATTTATTTTCCTGATGAAAGCAACATAATTAACATTCTATACAAATGGGTGCATTTTCAGATGTGTTAAACATGAAGAATAGGAATCTGGTGAATGCTTTGTAATAGTTTTCTTTAGATTAGGGTTATTTTCTTTGATGGTCATGAAAAACTGTCAATATTTGAAGTTAGAACAACATGATCTAAAAGTGTATCTTTTTTATATGGATGTATTTTTTTATATGGATGTATATATACATCCATATAATATATATACATCTTGTATATATACATACATACATTGTATATACATACATACATATATACATAATATATATACATCTTGTATATATACATATAATGTATATATACATCTTTTTTATATGGATGTATATATACATCCATATTGTATGTGGATTGGCACATGTGAATTGGCATGTGAATTGGTATGTGGATTGGCACATGTGAATTGGCAAAAATAGTTGTTGACTACAAAAAAATGGTTCTAGGAGGTGGCCACATCTGGTTTATTGCTTTCGGTTGAACATTTCAACTGAAAAGAAATTGGCTGATAGTATAACACAATTACAAATGTTAGACAGACAGATGTTTTTGTTATGCATAATATTGGACAGTTTTGTATTTTTAAAGAAGTTGAACTCCTCTAAGAAAGTAAACTTGGATCTGCCAGACACTGAAAGTAGGTTTCCAAAAGATTTACCATATTTGCATCCAAAATATTGATTCAGTATTAGAAATTCAAGTATCATTGCAGAGGCTAAATTGGGTAAGTAAGAAAAGAATTTTATTATAAAATAGTAACAGCTACAACTTTTCAAGGTTAGCTTATGTTTATTGGAATGTATTCTAGAAACTGTACCAAAATAAGTTCTCTCTATTAAATATCACTATTTCATTTATTTATTAAAAGCATTTCTATCCCATCCTTAATCGGGGTCTTAAGAGGGCACACAACAGTAAGCACAGCATCAAACAGCAGATAAAACCCAATTTAAAACAATATCAGATCTTAAAATATTGGGAAAATAAAAAGGGTTTGGCCCTGCGGCAAAATGAATAAAGTGTAGAGACCACCTCTCTGGGAAGCATATTCAGTTCAATTCAATTCAAACATATATATGTCGTCCTTTGCAGCAGCCTCAGGACGGCTTACAGAAGATAAAAATAACAATATAAATAACAGTATAGTAATATAAATATCATTAAAACATTCAAAAAATAAAATAAACAACTATATATTTTTTCGTAACTAAAGAAAAAGAAAAAAAAGGAAAATAAAGAGGAAATATTCCAAATATGGGGTGCCACTCCAGAGAAGGCCCTTCTCTGGGTAGCCACTCTCCAGATCCCTTCAAAGATTTTAGGGGTGGGCAGGTATATATGGAAGGAGACTCTTCTTCAGATACCCAGGCCTAAACCATTTAGGGATTTATAAGTCATAATGAACACCTAAAATGAGCCTGCTCATTTCCATAATGTACACCTGGAAAATGAGCCTTCAGTTGGAAGTCAGTGCAGATGCTAAAGGACTGGCATTATATGCTGGTCCATATTAACAGCCTGATTGCTCCATTCTGAACCAACTGAAGTATCTGGACCATCTTCAACTCTGTACATGAAGTATCTGGACTCCACCTACAGAGTGCTACAATAGTCCAATTGGGAGATTTCCAGAATATGGGTCACCGTCACTAGGCTCTACTCATCCAAGTAAGTTCATAGACCAGCTGAAGCTGGAAAAAAGCACACCTTCCCAGAGCAGTCACCTGGAACTCCAAGGATAACTCTGGGTCAAGGAGGACTCCCAAGCTACGCACCCTGTCTCTTAGAGGGAATGCAATCCAAAATGGGGGAAAAATAACTTCCGTGGAAAGCAGAACCACCTACCAACAGGACCTCTGTCTTGTCTGGATTTAGTCTCAATTTATTGGCCCACATCTAGCCCATCACACTAGTCAGACACTGGTTAAGGACAGCCAGTGCCTCATCTGGATTAGATGTAAATGAGAGATAGTGATAGGTGCCATCAATATACTGGTGACTCCTCAGCCCAAACCTCCGGATGTCCTCTCCCAGTGGTTTCACATAGATGTTGAACAGCATGGGGGATAAAATGGAGCCCTGTGGAACTCCATGGCATAGCTGCCATGACGCAGAGCCACAATCCCCAGCACCACCTTCTGGAATTGGCCAGCCAAGTAGTTGTAGAACCACCACAAAGCAGTGCCTCCAAATCCCCATCTCAGCCAGCCTATCCAGAAGGATATCTTAGTCAATAGTATCAAAAGTCACTGAGAGGTTCAGGAGAACCGACCGGGGTGCACTGCTCTTGTCCCTCTCCTGGCACAGGTCATCTTACAGGGCAACCAAGGCAGTTTCAGTCCCATAAGCAGGCCTGAAATCGGACTGGAATGGGTACAGATGGTCAGTTTCCTCCAGGAGAGCCTGGAGTTGTCCAGTCACCACCTGCTTGAGCACCTTGCCCAAAATGGGATATTAGCCACCAATCTATAATTGGTGGCAATATCTGGGTCAAGGTTCACCTTCAGGATGGGACAAATCCCTGCCTCCTTCATCCTGACCCTCCTTCAGAGAGGTGTTAACAACTTCCTGGACCCAGGTACTCATTCCATCCTTGGCTCTGATGAACAGCCATGAAGGGCAAGGGCTGAGTAAACAGGTGGTAGGACGGACGTATCATCCTTCAATAACTGAAACCTGTCCAACATAGATGGACGAAACAGCGCTCTGAACGAAACAGCGTTTCAGGATCACATCACCTGTGGAGTCCAATTTGTGGCAAGTCTGAGCAAATTTATCATGAATGTGCTAGGCAAGGTCATTACAGCAAGCTGTTGCTGATACGACAGGATCTGCTGAAGCCCAGAGTGTAATAGGCCCTGTACCACCCAGGAAAGTTCTTCTGGACAGCACTGTGAGGATGCAGTGGAGGCAGAGAAGAATTCCTTCTTAGTTGCCCTCACTACCACTGCATAGGCTCGATAATGAGCTCTAAGGAGTGTTCGGTTAGATTCTGCATGGGTTTTCCTCCACTGTGCATCATACTACATTACAGAAGAGATATAAGATTCTCACTAGTTGAACCACTGAACTATATTAAAATGTGTGCTGATAAAGTTATAGTAGGTGCATGAGAGGCAGTAGCCTTCCTATAAAGAAGATTAACTGCTAGGTTTCTCAAAAAAGCTTTTATGATGAACTTTTAGGTAGTTTCACAAAACAAGTATCATCACTGAAAAGGCCCTGTATTTGATGCCATCAAATATACCATCCTTTTATCCCAAGAGGACTAAGAAATTTACAGGAATAGAAAGTTGTACCAAAATCATTATGGACAATAATCTGCTTTGTCAAGTACTTGCAATAGTTTATGAAGTGTACAGCTGTATATAGATAAATTGAATCATATCTTTAAAAATAGTCAGTTTTCTGTGCTACATAGCACTTGCATCTGGAAAATGAGTGTCTGGATGGTGAATGAGATATAAAACTCCATCTTGTATCTCATGGAGTCTCAAATAAAGAAACTTTGACTGTTCTGTCCTTTTGGGATGTAGTAGTGCTGAATGCCTGCCAACATACCTGCCATGCTAGTTGTTGTAATTTTTCATCACATTTCCTTATATCTTTCCTTATAAATGTCATGCATTCGCCATCTTGGCAAATGGATTTTGTTACCCTGAGTGTATGAGGTATTCCTGTTAAAAATTTGCTCAAAGGGTGCTGGTTCATACGTCACAACAATTCAGTGTTTTAAAACCCTGCATTATTATGTCTACTGCAAAGTTATTCCTGCTATAAGTTGAAGTGGTTTGAACCTTCCCATGCACTATGTTCATACTGCAGATGCCTCCATGAGGGAAGCGTGGGGATTGGCAGCAAGGGAAAGGACGCTTTCAGTGTGCCCCAACCCATTATAGAAATATCACTCAAACAAGGCCTGTCTGGTGTCAGTCTTGTTATATTTTTAAAATAAGGCTTAGACCATCTTCTGCTCCCAGGCATTTGAGAACATTTTAATTGGCTCCTGGATTTTTCTCATTGTTTGTTTGAAATTGGTTAGGATTTGTACGTGTATGCTGCACACACATGTGTATTGTCTGCTTATATGTTTGTAGATAAATGTTTTTCCGTTGTGCATAATACTTGTACTTTTTATATTTCTAATCTTTCGTAAACCAACCAGTGTGCCAGCTATTAAACTGTATTTCTAATTACTATGCAAATATAATAAATGAACTAAATGCATAAAATGGACAAGAAAACTAAATATGTATTCAGTTGAAAACTGGGTTTCTGTCACAATTAGCTCCTACTTTTCTTATTTAATATTAATTTGATATGCAAATTTACTAAAACCTTTTTTTCCTAGTGAAATTTAATTTTCACAGCAGAAACTTCATCCAGTTGGCCTTTTATAAACATTCTAGTGGCTATTCTGAATGAACTCTACTGTGGAAGAATGCTGATATTTGAAATGCGCTGTGAATTACAACATACTGAAATCTAATTTCCCCAAATGGTTTCCCTATACCAATTGACTTTATCCATTTGTTTTTGTTCTGATGCATGGCATGGCTCTCCTAATTGTAAAAGCTGGCATCCTGGTTATATATGTTCTGTTGTATGTTCCTGTGATCTAGGGTACAAAAGCAATTATGTAGTCAATAAGGATAGAGTTATAACAATGATTTTATACTCACAAGGAATACACTATCATTTTTGCCTAAAGCCATAATTTTTAATGGACCAAGAATTTCAGCACTGAGTTTGTCACACTTTGCAGTCTTTATTTGTGAAAGGAATTCCGTTAATTTTGGAGAGAAAAAAATGTAATATATTTAAAAAACTGTCTCAAGGCTTACCGTTGTCAGAATACACACATACTTTACAACACTGTTGAATACATTTTCAGTTGTGATAGCATTTTCTTTTATTTTAATTGCATGTGTGCAGTTTGTTTCTATGGAAACCACTGCTTGCTCTTCTCTTACATAGAACCACACTGAACTCTTATTTTTAATTATGATAATTTTATAATAGAACATTCCATTTTGTTCCTTCTGTTTTTAATCGCAAGATGCTATACAGTTTGCTGATTGAATTTGGACACATTTGACATGACTTCTGTGACTTATATTGTAATTTATTAAATCTTTAACTATTTTGAATACAGTGCTGAACAGTATTAAAATTGCTTGTTTACTAATTTGCTATAGATAATCTCAGTCAAATCTCAAATCATATTGGAGACAGTTGCAAAAACAATTGCAATTTTAAATACTTTATTGAGTTTGAATTTTTATATACTACCCCATTCCCATAGACTCTGGGCAGTTTGCAAGAAGTTTCAACTAAGAACAATTAAAATCTAGACTCAGAACAAACATTCAATAAAACTAATCTGGGAAGGCCTATTGGAAGAGGTAAATCTTTAACTTTGAGGGTGACAATCTGACTCATCTTTCCTGGTAGGCCACTCCACAGTTTAGGGGTGACCACTAAACCTTTGGGTAGTTGACATTAATCTTGCAGAAGCAAACTCTCGGGAAGACCTCAGCTGGCAATCTGGACTATATTGGCAAAGGCACTCCTGAAGTATTTTGGATCCAAGCCATGAAGGCCTTTAAAAGTAATTACCAACATCTTGCACTGTACCCAGAAAGCCATTGGCAGCCATTGCAGCGCCTTTAATATTGGTGATATATAGTCTCTCCATGATGTCCCAGAGAACCACGCTTCCATAGTTTATACAAGTTGCAGTTTCCAAAGCAGGCCCAAGGGTACTTCTATTTAGAGCACATTGCAAAACCAAGCTTAGAAGTCGACAGTGCATGTGCTGTTGTTTTCAAGTCATTCTCTTTCAGGAAGGGATGCAGTTGGTGAAGTCAGCTGAAGCTGATAACAGACCATAGCTTCTATCTGCACTGACATCTGGGTTAAGCACCATCCCCAAACTGCAAACATGGCTTTTCAGGGGAAGTGTGACCCCATTTAGAAATAGATGACAAATCTCTAATCTTGGATCGAAAACTTACCTTGTTGCTTCTGTCCTGTTTTGCAGCACATCCAACAAGCCTGGGAGCCTGTCTGCTGCTTAAAGTTTATTCTGTATCTGCTACTGTGTTGTATTGTTAGAACAGTAGAGAGCACTAAAAGATGTTTAAGGGAAAAAACAAGTACTTCTGCTTAGTGACTAGAATGTGCTTGCATTTATCTTCTGTGTGACATGCTTTTCTCAGTGTGTGTTTGTGTGTGTGTTGAGGGAGTATGCTGAACTCATTCAGGTGTTTGCAGTATTTACACTAAAAACAATAGACATATTCAGGAACCTAGTTTTTTTAAACTTTTGTCTCTAAAATGTTTTCAGCTCAGTGATAAGGTCTATTAGCATGATCAAATATTACCTTAAAAAGAAAAGGCTTTTTCAATTATTGAGAGGAGTCTGGAACCAGAATGTGACTACTTTGTTTATTGAAATATTATGTTCCATTTTATTCTTAGACCTATAAATAGGTTACAGAATATACGTGTTATCATTCTTCCTTTTCTTTCATTTACTCAAATTGAAAGCCCAATTATTCTCAGCTTTGGCACATCCAGGTTGCAACAGTAACTATAAACGGAGAGGCACAAAAATGTTCAAAATAGGAGAACCTGCATGGTCTGTACTTACTTAAAAACTAAAAAGTATGAAATAGCAGAAAAAAAATTCAGGCTGGTATCTGGGAGAGTTGCTACTGGTTAGAGAAGACGCTAGTTGGCTAAAGGACAAATCATCTGACTTATATAGGTCTATATATTCTATTACAAAAGTCAGATACCAAATATTCATGTTGTTGTATGATTACCTACTTGTCACCTTGTATTAGAAGAACAAAGGAACAGAAGAGCCATACTGAATGACATCAAAGATCCATGTTGTCCAGAATTTTGATCACACACTGGTTAACCCATAAGCAGAGCATGAGTGCAACATGATCCTTTAATTCTCCATGAATTATCAATTATCTTTTAAAGGCATCTAGACTGGTGACCATTGCGAAACATTCTGTAAGTGAATTATGGAAAAATTATATATTATGTGAAGTACTACTTATCTGTCCTGAGTCTCCCACCAGTTAGCATCATCAGATGACCTCAGTTCTAATGTTACAGGAGAGGGAGAAAAATGTCTCCCTATTCATTTTTCCACACATTGTATTAATTTGTACATCTTTATCATATCTCTCCTTGCTTTTTTCCCCTAACCTAAACAACTCTATATGTTATAATCTTTTCTCATAGGCTACTTTCTCTAGTCCCTTGATTTTACTTGCACTCTTTCCATTTCTACAATATACTTTTTAAGGTGTGGTGGTCAGAATTTTATATGATACTCTAAGTGCAGTTAGACCATAGATTTGCATATGAGAGTATGATATGGCAGTTTTACCTTCAGTTTCTTTCCTAATCATGCCCAGTATGAAATTCTCCTTTTTCTCAGCTGGTGGGCACTCCTATGTCTTTTTTGTTTTGTTATTTGAGCTGTTTACCAGAACCTTTGGGTAGCAGAGAATGTTTTATGGCATAAAACACTAGTCACTGTTTTCCTCTTGAACCAAGGAGTAAGCTGCTGGCCAGTGTTGAGTACTGAAAATGTAAGTCGCTGTGAAGTTAAAGCATGAGAACAAAATGGACTTCCAAGTCAGTTGGTGATACAACTTATAGGTTGTTTGCAGATTTACCTAGTTTTGGTGGTCTGTGTGTACCCCAAGAGTGTCTCCCCAAGGGTCTTTCAAAAGTACTACAATTAATGGAATAGAGTACTAGTTGCAGAATGTCATCTTAGTATAATAACTGTGGTGTCTGAGTTCTGATTGAGTTCTGCACATTTCCTATTCACAAAAACAGTAGCACAAACATTGGGGAAGTTGAGGGTTGCATAATGCTTCTCAGATTTCTGTCAAGAGCAAGCTTTACCGAGAATTCCGTTAGAAATCTGAGCTCCAGGTATGAGGTCTATTGGACAATTATATTGCTGGTCTGCTGGTCTGCATCTATATTTACTGAAGCCTTCACTATATTCCTGGTACATGGCCAGGAGATCTTCAAAAATACAAGCAAAAGAAAAGCACAGTTAAGCAGTTGGATACAAGAGACAGTTGAATTAAAGTCAGACAGGAGTCTTGAGGGTCAGTTGCACTAAGGATCTGGAGAACAGAAGGTCTGAAGAACAAGATACCAGTCACTGGAACTGAAATAACAATGTTTCAGCACTGGCTAATGATGAAACTTTATATCCTGACTCCCACCAGAACTCAACTGCACTGTGCTTCTGGGTTTCTGGCAAAAGTCCTGCTCAGGAGGAGGGTCTTTTTCCCTTTGTTGCAGAACACTTTTCAAAGGAGCTCAGTTGGCCAATTTCTTAAGGCAACAATACTTTCAAGGCTGTATAATACATAAAGAGAAATATATCCCCTTTGTTCTGAAGTGTATCCAATGTTTGTTTAATTGAACTTTACAGTTATAACTGCACTTCTTCATTTGGTGTTCTCCCTCCTTTCATTTTCCATGTAAGATCACCCTGATCATTATAGTCTGGAAAACAATACTTTGCTGCTAATTAAAAATCATTTTTGGAACCTTGAATTATCACTCATAATGGCAGTTTAAAAAAAACCAAACCTTGTCCCATTCATTCATTCATTCATTCATTCATTCATTCATTGTATACTTTTATTTATATGCCACTTACTACTATAGTCTCAAGGCGGCTTACAATTAAGATAAAGATAAAAACATAAAATACATATAGAAAGATAAAAACACCTATGAAACAAAACTTCAGTATCAAAATTTAAAACATAACAATAACAACCAGACAAGCAGCAGTGCAGTTGAGGACAGGATCAATTACTGAAAAAGATATTAAAGAGAAATGTTTTTGCATGATGCTGCAATAGAGATAGTGCCAGCTATTCCAGAGCCAGGGAGCAGCCTCCAAGAAGGCCCTTCATCTATTTGCCATCCCCCCTCACCTCTTTGATCTTAGGGGACAGGCAGGTTTGTAAGAGAGGAGGTGGTCCTTCAGGTAGCCAGCGCTTAAGCCATTTAGGACTTTATATTTCATAACAATCACCTTGAATTGAGCTCAGGCAGCAACCAGTGCATTGGTAATCAGTGCAAATCTCTGAGCATTGGCATACCCTGAGAGGTGCACCTGTTATCAACCTCACTGCTCAATTTTGTACCAGTTCCAGACCGTCTTTAAGGGCAGCCTTAGGGGAAATGCCAGAAGGAAAGGCGACAGAAGGATATACATGCATCAAAGAGTGGCCCTGATTTCTTCCTCCACACACTTCTTAGATGAAGGTAGGGATAATATAAAGGGAGGGAGGAAATGAGATAAAAACAGAGAACACCATACTATATTCTCTTGTAAATCATGTTCAGTTTTTTCTATTATACTGATGAATTTTCTTTATGTGAAACTGTGTTGTAACACAAGGACCCCATATGGCATGTGTAATAATGATATTATTTGATAGATATCTGGCTATCTATAAAATCTTTCTTTCTCTTTATGTTATAGTGTTGGGATTTTGTTTTATAAGTGGCTTCAAAAGGATTTGTTGGAAACTCCCTTAGAATATTGATATAAATATTCTATATATAATGTTCTGATATTCTGTATTACAAAATATAATATTCTAGTGTTGAGCTGAAAATGCCTGACTTTCTATGACTCTTCTCACAGTCAGGAAGAGTATGTGTGGAGTAACAGCAGCCCCGAGCATAGTGCAAGCAGGCACCATAGCACCTCCAATGGCATTCACAGGCATCCAAATATTTTATATTAAACTATTTTTACCTTTTTGAAATATATTCATATGGGTTTGTAATTAATACAGATTTATGGTAAGCATATATAGGGTTCAGCAGAAGTTTAGAAAATTTCCAAATAAGTAGCCGTTTAAAGTGGGCATTTATATTTCACATGTTCATTGTCATCAGCCATTCAGTCGACTCCGACCTTTGGGTACTCTGTGGATCATTGCTCTCCGTGCCCCTCTGACTTGCACTGCTTCATTCAAGTCTGCCATGCCCCAGTATATGTCTTTATGGTGTTCAGGTGCAATCCAAAATTTTCACATTTCATCTTCAACTATTCCAGGTCTTCTTTGCTTTCTGAGAACAAAGTTGTATCATCTGCATATCAGAGGTTGTTGATAATTCTACTGCCAATTTTGAGCCTAATGGTAGTTTCTACCAAATGTGTATTTCTCATAACTATTAATGTGTATATGTTGAATAGTATAGGTGACAGGATGCAGCCTTGCCGAGTGCCATTTCCAATTCTGAACCATTTTGTGTTTCCATATTCTGCCCTTATGGTGGGTTCTTGATCAGAGTGCAGTGACTTGAATGAGTTAGATGTGGTGTGGTGATATTCCCAGTTCTTTGAGGCAGTTCCAGAGCTTGTCATGGTCCACACTGCTGAAGACTTTTGTGTAGTCAGTGAAACACATGTAGAGGTCTTTTTGGTATTCCATTGCTTTTTCCATCATCCAACGTAGATTGGCAATGTGATTCTGCATTCCTCTCCCTTTATGAAATCCCACTTGTACATTAGGCAGTTCTCTGTTGGCAGTTGTGTTCAAACATTGCTGGACTATCTTCAAGAGGGTTTTATTCATATGTGGTATCAAAGCTATGGTTCGGTGGTCTTTCATATCAACACTCTTTGGTGTTGGGATAAATACTGACCTTTTCCATTCTTTTGTCACTGACCAGATTTCCATACACTTTGACAAAGCACCGTCAGTGCTTTTGTTGGCAGTGGTCTCAGCAACTCTGCTGGAATTCCATCAACTCTAGGGGCTTTGCAGTTAGGCATCTGGTTGAGTGCCCACACTACTTCCTCCTCCAGGATATCTGGTATAGATATGTGATAATCTATATCACATGTTCATATATTATTAATGTTGTAAGGTGTGCAATCTGTAACATTATAGAAGGTGTTTATCCTTCAAATTATGTAATGCCATTCTTTTTGCTATCAGTAGGGTACAGAGAATCTACTTTGTTAATTTCCATAAAGTAGGTAAATAAATTAAAATAGCTAGTACATCAATGAATATTAAAGATTGTTCTAGTGCAAAATTTATCTGTGTCATAACCTTCTGCCAAGCAGTAGCAGTTATTGGACATTGCACAATTGTGTTTAAAAGAAGCATTAGCTGTATTGCACTACCAACAATTATCTGAATTAAACATTCCCTTGTTAAAAAGACAGTGTGGTATCTGTTAGACACAGACAAATGTTTTCATTGAGTAAGATGCAACCTAGCATCCAGAGAAATGATAGGTAGATGCCAAAATGGCAATCCACTGATTATGCATTTTGTGGTCTTGCCCACCGGAGTTTTTCATATTACCAAATGTGCCTAGAATTCAAAATGGGTAGAGTAATGCTGAACCTGTTTGAAGCAGGAGTAGTTCATTCAAAGAAGTAACATTTTCTGCCTTCTAATAAATGTGCTCCTTGTCACTTCAAGCAGTGAAGGATCACCAAACTGCTGCCACTTTCCCCAACAAAACCTTTCTTGGAACAATGCTACATCAATACTTCTCCTGGAGGCATTGCTAAAACTCTACTACTTCTTGAAACACGTGCAAAAATCAGAGTGGAACCACTGTGTACTATGGTCTGCCCCTGGCCCTGAGAGTAGAGCAACATCTCTTTGAGTTTGTATTGCTGGCATTGGTTTAGGTAGTTTCCTTAAGATGCATTGCTATACAAGGTTTATGTGTTTACCATTTTAAAAATAACATTACTGGAATTCTTCTGGAAAGGTGGAAGAGACCTGGGTTTTTATGTATTACTTTAGCAGTCAGTTTAAAACTTTGCTGCTGGGCAAATAATTCATTATTTTGATTCCATTTCTTTCAGGGTTTTTATGTGGAAAATTCTGAATTTATTTACCATGTCACTTTAGGTTCCAAAATCTGGTTTTCACCAGCCCAAATGCTGCTAATACAGTGGCCCAGCCATAGCATATATCCTTTGCCTCGGAATGTGAACTCCACTTTAGTTCTTCTCTAGTTTAGTTCTTAATTCAAGGTTGAAAAGAAAACATGGTTTCACATCACTCACAAACTTCTAGGTCCTCCCACACTCCCAACGTACACATGTCCTTACTCTGCTATTGTTCTGATGGAACTTACCACCTCCTCTAGTGAATGGTGATTGGTGCTGATATGAGGGAAATGGGCATCAGGAAAGCTCAGAGCTAAATTTATCAGATGCTCTAGAGCCTGGCTCTCTGCTATAACAGCTACAGTTACTAAAGGAATTGGGAGACACTGCTTTCCAGTTAGAGCATCAGCAAGGTAGGTAAGCAGGAAGAGTAAAACTTAACACTTGTGGCCTGTTGGGATGAGGGAAGAGTTTACTCTCACACAGTGTGGAAAGAAGAGCAGAGCCCATTGTTCTTCTGATGTGGGGTGATTGGCAGGTTCTGATGTGACTTGATTTGGTATAAGCAAAGCAATTTCCTAATTTGGTAGGTGGGTGAGTGGGAATAACTTGGCTTATTGCAGGTCACTTCAAAAATAACTGGTGGGGATTGGGTTACCCTTTTGAGTGCAATTTGCAATTGCTCTTTATTTTATTATTTATTTATTTATTTATTAAAACATTTCTATGCCGCCCCTTGCCCCTCGGGGCGGCTCACAGCACAAAATAAAATACAATAAAATACAAAAATAACAATATAAAATTAACAATATAAAATAAATAGCAATATAAAAGAATATTATTCACATAATCATTTCCACAATCTGTTTAATAGTGAGAAAAGGATCAGTGTTCATTTTTAGGGGTACAATATCCAAGACTAGCACAAAAATAAGCCTCCTAATTATGTGGTTAATTACAGTAAACCTCCGTTGGTTATTTAAAAAAAATGTTTTGAAATTCCTGAAAATGTTCCTCTTGAGCAGGTTCTTCTTGAATTTTTCATTGTGCAGTAATGAGGGAGACAAAATGTACTTTTACTTAAGTGGCTAAGAAAATATACCTATATATATTTACTTTGGAATTAGACATACAGGTTGAACTCTGTGGCACTTGTTTCTCAGTACATATATTGGTCTGCAACATTAAAGTGTTGAGAAAAATCTAAGAAACTAATTCCTTAGTTATGTATAAGAAAATGTATTATCACTATCATTCTTACCATTATTATTATCATTTTAATAAGATAATTTTCCAGGTCACTTTCATTCTTTGAAGGAACCTGTAAGGCCAGTCTCTTATGAAAATAATACATGGAATTTGGTTTCATAAGTAGTCCTGGTTTGTAGGTTAAATAGAGAGTTGGGTCATGAGCAAATCAGTTCTCTCTTTCCTTCACTTTCAGTATATTCAAGCAAAACCTCAGTACAGTACAGTTCTTTTATTGAAATTTAACTGGTTAGAGAACAGTAGCATTCAGACTAGCAGTCTCTTTGAGATGTGGGAGAAGCATCTGCCTATGAAAAGAATTGAACCGAAACTGAAACTTTTCCTCTTTCCCTCCCTTTCAGCTTTGGGCTCTGTCCTCAGAGTAGATCCTGCTGCTTGCAGGCTAGACAAGGGAATGCTAGATACTTTGGTCTACTTGCTTCACTGGCCATATCCTGGGTGGGTTAAGGAATTCCATTTCTATCAGATCCCCCTGCAGCCTGAAATCTCTCCCAGGCAGGTTGGGAAATTTCACTAGGTATCTTCCAAATCTCGCACCCCTGTACCCCATTCATTCATTTACCACCTCAGAATCAAAAACTCTACCTGAGCAGAGTGCAATGGGCCAGAGACAGCCGCCCTCCCCTTTTACAAGTTGTGCTATGATCCCAGCATCACTTAGGACAGTGCTTCTAAATGGCAGTGCCTCAGAATCACAGTGTATTACATTATTGCTGTCTGCATGCTTGTCCTGTAATCTTATGTATAATTCTGCCAAATACACAAGCAAAGCTAAAGCACTCAGCTCTTGAATTAGCTTTCATTTCTCTCTTTTTTAAAAATGGGTCATTGGATTATCTTTTTAGTCAAAATCTTTACCTATTCAGGTCTATAGAGATGGAGGTCAATTTCTTGGGAGAAGTTAGGATAAGTGTAAAATAGGCAGGTGCGCCTGTCTGTCAAGTCAATGACCTGTTTCCTCATGCTTTTTTTTTCTTGTTGTTTCCAAGAAGTAGTCCATTCAGAAAATTTGCAAGTACAGATGGAATAGTGTGTGGTTCTTCTAATGCTTATTACAGGACTATAGTTAGGTGTATTTATTGTCCCTAAATAGTTTTTATTCTGGCTCTCCTTTCTAAAGAAACAGTTACATATTGGCTGGGGAGGTGGGTGTTCAAAACTGTAACATCTATATGCTTTATTATAGACATACACATAGAAAGATGGTAGTTGTACATGTCTTCCAGATCTCAATGTACATGTACATTGAGCATGTCTTCCAGATCTAGGGAACTATTGATACCACTCTACATGACTCTGGTGCACCCACAACTGGAGCACTGGGTCCAGTTCTGGACTCCACATTATAAGAGAGACATCGCTAGGTTAGAATGGGTTCTTTGCAGGGTCACAAGAATGGTAGCTGGGTTGGGAGGGATGACATACGAGGAGAGACTGAGGGAACTCGATCTTTTCAGGCTAGAGAAGAGGAGACTCTGAGGGAATCTTTTAACAACTTATAGGTGTATTGAGGAGATGTCATGTGGAGGAGGGCTGTGACATGTTGTTCCCTACAGTGAAGGGCAGGACACATTCCAATGGGACAAGTTCAAGGAACCAGGCTTCTGGTTTCTGACAGTTAGGATTCCTAGAATTTTTAATAAATATTTCTTTAATGAAACATTTCTAACCGATCCTTCACAGCAGCATCTCAGGACGGCTTACAAGCATAAAATCCACAACAATGAGAAAACAGTTCATAATACCATAAGAATAATAAATAATTAGCAATAATAAATACAATCAATAAAATAATAATACAGTAAGAGTTAAAATAAATAAATTATTTAAAAAGCGACTGTTGGATTAACTCTAAAATTTCTTATTCTTAAAATGCTGGTCAAATAAGGTTTTCACCTGGCGCCGAAAGGATATGGAATGGGATTCCAAGGGTTGAAGCACCATCAGTGAGGGTATTCAAGGAAAGACTGGACAACCACATGTTGCGAATTACATAAGAGGAGCTGCCTGGAGCTGGGGCTCAGACTAGATGGGAGACCCCTTCTGACTAGCTTTCCCCCCTATGTTTCTGTGTTTTCTATAATTCTATAAAAATCTATTGCTTTTATTTTATAAGATACTGGAACTGACTTGCATCATTTTTAATTTTAAAACAATTGCGCAATAATAAAAACAAAATAGTAAATAACAGCAGCAGACAAATCATGATTACCTAGGTTTTCATTGTGTCAGAACACAATCAGAGAAGGAACTACATGATTTTTCAGGACGGGAAGTTGCATTTCTCAATGTTCCCATGACCACACCTCTGGTGTTGAGATTGGGCAGAGCCTCATTTTAGTGGAAGAGAAAGATCATTTTAAGGTGCCCATTTCACCTTAAAGTGCCTTACTTAAATTCCACAATAAATACAAATGGTTGTTTTTCATTACAGAAAATGAAATGAGTTAATTTGAATCACTTTTCGAAATGAAACTATATTATTATTGATCAGTAATAGCTGAGAACTGTAAACACAACACAAAATTAACAGCCAAAGTCTAACAAAGAAGGCTTTGAATAGAATTCCAAAGTAATACTCTTGTGTATTTAGGAAATAGTTCAGTAGGTAAACAGTTACTTGAATAACACTATATAAAAATAGCTGATAGGAAAAGTATAATAGTAATCCACATTTTAAATAGTTCTACTAGTATGTATTTTGTTTTTGTTCTGTGAACATACATCTTAAGAATTGTTTCATTTGTATTGACAGAAAGTAAACAATGCTGAGATAACAGTTACATTACACAGGGTGCAATCCTATGAATGTTTACACAGAAATAAATCCATCAATCCTGGGAATGATTGCTCTTTTAAAACATGGATAGGCTTGTGCCCTTAATTTTCTAGTAATATTATGAAGTGTCTAAGAATTACTTACTTTTGTACAAGTCAGAGAAGGCAAAAGATAGTAACTCCACAGAAGATAGTAGTATCTTTTGTGTAAGAAATGCCCTTGGTCCACCTTACCCTATCCAATCATTATTCCACAGTGGAATATAATTGATGCATCAAGCAAATAGTGAACATAATTCAATCATATGAGATACAAGATGAAAAAAACTTGTAAAAAGAGAGGGGAATGTTACTTGTTTGCATAGAAGTAATGGATAGTGTCCTAAGTTTGGATGTGGTCTGTCTTTAACTCTCTTGATACGCTGTCATGAGGAATTTTAATTCCAGTCTTATTAATTATCCTCCCACAGTATTGTACGCAAGCTATAAGGTTCCTTCATTGTATTGTGTAGTCCTAAGGATGAAATGCTGATATTCAAACAGCCTATGGCACTGAGTTAACAATAAACAAAATAAAACTTCATATGTACAAGAATTGTCTTGGTTTCCAGATGTTCTGTAACTTATTTTCTTAGTTAATAACACAATGTATAATATCAACTTTTGATGGAGGCATCTCACTCTTTCCCTTCTCATTCAATCCCCACTCTCAAATACTGCCTTTTCTCCTGAAAGTAAATTTGCCATCTTTATTCTATTTCTCTCTGTTCAGTTCTTTTCTGCACTCTGCTTTTGTCAGCTTCTATCTCTCACACCCTTACAATGCTTGACAATATTAGGTTATGACATTCCCTAGTCACTGATATGTCCTCTAAGTATTCTACTTCCTTTTCTTTGTCTTTATGAATCTTAAATACCTCCCACAGTACTGTACAGGACTCTAAAGAGAAAGCATCCTTTTCAGTTTCTGCAGACCACTGACTGATTCCAGCTAACTGTAACTGCTGAGACATATCAACTGACTGTTGTCCTCTAAGAGACCAAACTTTCTGCTCTCTCTCTCTCTCCTCTCCTCACACACTTCTACCCATATACTCTCAGTCTCCAACCAATCATCCCCCTCACCTCCTTGCCTGAAATTTAGCAACATTTAAAGGAGCACACTTATAACACTTTAAATCATTACAGATATGTTCATTGTGTACACCAACACATGATACTTTGTTAATTAGAAATGTCTGTTTCTTAGGTTACATAGTTTCTTAGTAAACATAGCATAATGATAGCTATGTATTGTTACAATGTTTGCATAACATACAATTAAGATTGGTTTTGTACAGATGGTCATATATTGGCTTAAAATTAATACTGTACTGTATTTTTATATATTCTATTCTCAGTTCTTTAAACCATGGAGAAAATATGTGTTGATGGGCAGCCATGTAAACAACTTTCTGCAAACCCACTCACTAACAGTCCAGGGGTGAGAAAGTCTTTGATCTTGGCAGGCACAAATGCTCAGGGGAGTTAGGAGGTTACATTGCAACAGCTGAATCAAGCTTCTAGGAAAACCTGATTTTGGTGCACAGTCTGTTCTGTATTTCTGAACAATATTAGCCAGAGGGTTTCTTTCTCTCCCTCTCTCCTTAAATTTCTGGGAATCTTCCAAAATTGATGGCTGGAATGAGGCTAGTGTATGTATGTGGGGTGGTGTGTACACAAGATATATCAGGACATGGGAGGATGGAGGCAGACAGCAGTTTCATGTGTGATAATTTTCAGTGGAAAACTCTTGTCCTCTGATCGCTGTTTATGGCTGGATCCCTACCAACAGCTTCTTTTTGTAAAAAAGTCTAATCAAGTTGGTTAATTTTATGCTTAGTTGTATCTAGGTTTGATTCTAGACATTGTCAAAATGAGACTCATGCATATTCCTTCAAACACCTTCAGATTGTACTTGTAAAATTCTATTCCTTGCTCTGCTATTTGCAAAAGTTTCTAGAAAAGCCCATTGATTATTTTAATCCCATATCTATCTGTATATTATTCAGTTGCTCATGAATGCCCTTTACCATTCTTATGGGCTGCAAGTTTTATTCCTTAGTGCAGTTAGCATATACTTCTGCAGTGATCAACTGGAATTTATTAAAAAAAACAAAAACAGGAAAAACAAAACTCTCACCTTTTCTTCTAAGCAATAATTATCTAATTCCAATGCTTCTGAATATTCAAGGATTTGTATAGTGTTATTCTTTATGTAAATACTATTTCCTTGGAAATAGTGTTTTTTTTTCATAAAGGGGAAGCCAGGGTTATGAGTACTGGGCCAGCAGTGGTTTTTCTTTCTTTTGCGGATGGAGTGAAATGCAATAATTATTTTATAATTTATTTTTATGTTATAAATAGGAATATATACAGCTTTAATCAAACCTGAAGGAATTTAAACTACAGTAAGTGTGTACCCTTCAAAGTACTTAAAAGCAATAACAACCAGCAGCTGAGAAAAGTCAGAGTCACTGTTTGACTCTGTGATCTTGCAGATGGTGTCTTCACTGAGCATTCATTTCTACTAAGAGCAGTAGCCAATATCCCCTTAGTGGACAGGTTATCAAAACCCATTTCAATCAGTCTTTAGACCTTGTTTGAAAAGGAAACTGCATTGGTTGCCCTCAGGGGTGCAAAAAGAGGAGTGGGGGTGCTCTTGGACCTCTTGACAGTTTGTACTACCATCAACCATAGTATTCTTTTGGATAGGCTGTCTACAGATGGGAGTTGGAAGCACTGAATTGAGATGGATCTACTTTTATTGGATGGCCAATTCCAGAAGGTGGTGTTGGGAGATTTTTGTTGTCCACCTTGGTAACTATGGTATGGAGGTTTTATGAGGCTCTAGTGAATATAACATCTACATCAAACTGCTGTGGGAGGTTATTTGGAGCTGTGGACTGAGGTGTCAACAATATGTGGAAAACATCCAGCTGTATCTCTTGTTTTTATCAGATCCAGGTGAGACGGGCTGCTCTGAATCAGAACCAGGACATGGTTTTATTTATTTATTTATTTAAAATTTTATATGCTGTCCCCTCATAGAATTAAAACAATAAAACAGTAACAAATACAGTAAAATTACATAAAAGCCAAAACAAAAAAGCAACTGTTAATGATAAAATTAATTTTTAAAATAGCCATTAAATAAAAAGGTTTTAACCTGGCTCCAAAAAGAATATAGACTCGGCAGCAGGCGCACCTCTCCAGGAAGCGCTTTCCATAACCTGGGTGCCACTGCAGAGAAGGCCCTGCTCCCGTAGTAGTTCTTTTTATCTCCTTTAAAGAGGCTCCTGGAGCAAAGCCTCTCCCGCAGATCTTAAGGGGCGTGAGGGCATGTAAGGGAAGAGGTATTGGACCACAAGGGGGCTAATTAACTTGGATTTAGTCCAGACAAGATGGATGTACTGAGTTATCAATCTGGCTAATTGATACAGAACCTGTTCTGAAAGAAGTTGTGTTCCCCCAAATGATCAGGTCAATAGCTTTGGGGTTCTCTTGAATCTAGTATTATCACTAGAGACACAACTGGACTTGCTGGCATAGAACACTTTTTATCAACTTAGGCTGATGATCCAGTCATATCCTTTCTGGACAGAAATAGCCTAGCTACAGTTATACTCTGGTAAGTTTTCATCTGAATTACTGCAATGGATTATATGAGGGGCTGCTTTTGAAAAAGGTTTGGAAATTGAACAGTGGTAGCAGGATTGTTAGCAGGGACTGGTCAAGGTGATCATATTATGGTAGTACTTTTCTATCTACATTGGCTGCTGGTACATTCATGGCATGATTCAAAGTGCTTCTATTAAAAGTCAGAGACCTAATGTATTCTGACCAGGTAACCCAAAGGATAATCTCCCAAATATATCTGCCTCGACATTTAGATCCTCTTCAGTAATCCTTCTTCAGGATGCCCCTCCAAAGGAAGTGAGAGGTGTAGCTACTAAAAAGTGCACAATTTCTGTTGTGGCAACTTAACTATGTAATATGTATCTCAGAGAAGCTCACCTGAACATTAGAATAGCCATGCTGAATCAAACCAGTGGTCCATCCAGTCCAGCGCTCCACTGACATAGCGGCAAATCTAGGGCTTATACTGTGGTCTTTCTGGTGCCAAGTAAAGACCTTACTTACCCAGACTTTTTAGTTTTCCTATGTGTTTTTTACTTGTTTAGTTGTTTTCAGTCTGTTATAGTTTTTATAATCTTTTGATTGCTCTTAGGTTTAAAAAAATAATTTTATACTGTAGTTTTAAATGGTTAAACGTCTAGATTATACTATATCTCATTGTATTTTAAGAACTTCCCATAGAGCTTTGACTATTGGGCAGAATACAAATGTAGAAAAGAAATAATTTTACCTAGCAGGTATAACTTGAAATTCTATGCAAGTACCCAGGCCACCAGTCTGTGCTTTAGGAAGAGCTTTTATTCTAATAGCACAAATGCTGTGCTTTTATTGCTGTAATTTTCCTTTTTTACTATCAAAATATAATGCTATATAACAATAAGCTAGTTAACATGTATGTTTGGAGTGCATGTAAAGCTTTTGAGCAACTGCAGTTTTGGTGTTTCCTTGGTAGCTGTAAGGTATAGTAGTAATCAACAGCAATAAAATTAACTGCTGGAGTCTCCTTTTGTTTTTATTTCTATCAAACTTAGTGTTACATTAGGGAAAAGGAAAATAGGTTAAAAAGTTACTTGCATTATTTTTGTTCTCTAAGCCTTCTGGTTTACTTCAAGTGAAAGCAACTGGTTGCAGTCCATGCATTGTTTAATCAATCTGACAGTATATAGAAGCTGCCACACTTTAGTTACTTAAGATTTTAAAGTTTGTGAAAGTAATGTCTTACTTACATGTATGTCAAGTAGGGTAGGGTGCCCTTTGAAGGTGCAGCAAAAACAGATCTTATTCACTGTGAACTGGCAATGAGATGGAGTAGAACTAGATTGAGTAGAACTATTGAGTAGAACTTAAGTTTTTATTGAAGCACTGCCTTCAATAGCTTGAAGTTGAGAGGGCGGGTCTATGTTAAACTGTGCATTTAGTAAGCTACATCAAATGTAGAGAAAGGAAATGTTGCAAGAAAGATGAATCTATAGGTCGGTGACTGCTGATTGGAGTGGGATAATGGTTTTCTGGAAAAAAATCCAATGCAAATTCGTTTAATTTGCACAGAACAATTGCACCAGAAAATGCCTAGAGAGTTTTCATATAGCATGTGTGTATGTGTATTAATTCTATTTGGTAGAGCTTTAAAAAGTACACCATGGTAGCATACATTCCCCATGTACAATATGTATGTTCAGTATTTGACCTGAAATAGTTGAAAAAAAAGAATACTTAATGTTATTTGAATGCTATATTTTATATGGTTTTTTATTGGAATTTAAGGCAATAATATGCATTTCCCTTACATTGTTTAAGACAGATCAATTCTCAAAGTGATTGAAATTGTAGACAGTCTAATTGATTTCAGCGGAAAAGAGCTGTGCATGAAATGCTGAAAACTACTCATCTATTTCAACAGACTTTAGCCCTCTTTCACTGAGGTTATTGAGTCATCTTCAGTTTTCTGTCACTATTAGTGCCATTTCATTCTGGGAGATACATGTATTTGAATGGCACATATGTGTTTTTGCATATATTAATATTTGGGAGAAATATTAAATACAATTTTGAAAGTGCCACTTGGTGCTCAGGTTAAAAATGAGATCATCTAAGATCATCTTTAAGTGGAATTTGTATGTAAGCCAGATCACATATATAAAAATTGTATAAAACACTTGATAAACACTTCCATATACACTAAAACATCTTAAACACAATATAGGAATTTAATATTGATAATAATACAGTAATAATGGAGTGACTACAGTTACAAAAGCGGTGGCGTGGGGAGAATTCAGTAGCTAAATTACTATAGCTTAATGCTTTCCCAATGACCCATAGTGTCTCACGTTTCTCTGATTGCTTTATTATATCCACTTTAGTTTCAATTGGTATTGCTTGTCTTTTCTTTGATGCATCACTTGCACTTGCATCAGCAACACTAACTCCATGTGATCCAAAATACACTGGCTTGGATACATTAGTTTTTCATGAACTTGAAAAGCTATTGTAGTTCTGCTACCACCATAGAACTGGTTCTAACTTTGCCACTCACTGCTTTTATCTTCCTCATTCCCTTTCCCTCCTCCTTTCTCTTCCTCCCTTTGTGTCCTTCTTTTGCCCTTTCCTTCTTCTTTCATTCCTCTTCTCACTGCTTGGTGCAAATGGGCACGCGCTTGCTAGGTTGGCTAGGAGCTGGGGCAAATGACGAGAGATCACTCCATCTGGTGGAAGCTGGGCTTGAACCACTGAGGTGCCAACTATTTCTGGACGACAGTTCCAGCATCTTTTAGCCACTGTGTCACCATTTCCCCCATTTTAATAAGGACTTTAAATTGGCTAATTGTTGGAGGTGCAATGCCGCTAATGCTTATTGTCTCATGTTTTTGCAATGCCTAAAGGCAGCTTCCTTTTGGGAGGAGGTAATAATCAAATAATTCTTGTTATAGAAAGTTCTTTAATATTAAAGTTACACTTGTTGTTTTCAATTACCTATTCATCTCTAGAAATTTAATGCAAAGTAAAAATAAATTAATTCTTCACACCCTTTTGAAAGCTAATTGACTAATATTAGAACATTAGAAAAAAATATAGCCACCTGCAGTAAGACAATGTGTGGAGCATTTAATGAATCTTTTAATTTTTGAATGGGTGACCTTTAGGCATAACTTACAAGTGGATAAATAGACGGAAATTTGGGCGGCCTTTGTTGAAGTCTACACATAATGATTTTTAATAACAGTAATATGTTCCATTGTATATACGCACAGAGAAATATCTTCTCTTTGTGTGTGTGTCTGTGTAATTAGTGCTATGGATCTTTTTGTGTTTTATTCAAAAATTGTAATGTTTCAGTTTTCTGTGCCCTTTATTCAGTTTTCCACCCCCTCCAGTTTTCCACCCCCTCCGTTTCTTTAATGGTACCGTTTCAGTTTTTCTTTGAATTGTACAATAAAGGATTATTGAAAAATATATCAGTGGGGTGGTCCAGAAGGGTGTGTAAATATATACCTATATATTCCCTATTCCTAAATGTTTCCCCACTTTGGCCTGAATAACATTTCAAGGCTCTTTGGAGCCATGGGCTATTTTGTTGTAAGTCCTGCTTGGCCCTTCTAATGGTGGTTGAGTGCAGATGGCCAAAACAGAGATACTGGGAAACAAAATGGAAGACATAGGAAGGTTCCAGTGAGCTCATGGAAGTGCAAAACATATATTAAAAATTGACCAAAGACACTAAAAAAACAGTGAGGAGTGAGCATGCTTAGTAGCTTCAGATGTCATGAAAGTTTTGTATTAGTTTGAGAGAAAAAACAGAAAAACAGGAATGGAAGAGCTAGAGCAATCTTATTAAGGGTAACCTGATCCAGAGTTTTCAAGGTTTTGTTAACAGCAAAACCTAGAAAGTGACTCAGGAGCTAATAGGCCGCCAGTGCAATTCATGCACTGGCATAATATATTCTAGATAAGGTATCCTACTTGCTATCCAATCTTGCAGCACTCTTCACCAGCTGATGTCTGCAAAAATTACTCAAGAACAGCCCCACATAGAGCACATTGTATCTGTAAGGTTACCAACATATGAGTCACAATTGCTTGTTCAGGAAAGGTGCAGCTGCCTTCATAATAATGAAAAATGTAGGCGCATACCCAAGCTCTGTATCTTTGCCTTCAGAGTGAGTATAAACCTATCTAACACAGGTAAACCCCTGATTTCTTGCATTTGGGAACTTGTTACTCTCAAGGTCTGTGTCTTACAGGGATTCTGTTCGCCTTATTAGACCCCATGCCGTGCTCCATAGCATCTAGACACTACATACTGATGAGTACCCGCAATCTGTATTTCTACGCCCAGTGGTATCATATAGATGTCAAATAGCACTGAGGACAAAAGAGTGCCCCATAACACCTCATAGCATAATTTTCAAGGTCCTGACATGTAGTCATTCAGTGCTTTTCTCTGTATTCGGTTTTACAATTATGACTGAAACCAGCATAGAATGCTGCCTCTAAAACCCTACTCACAGTGAATGTCCAAGAAGTTAATGCTGTCAAAAACTGTTGAAGAGTAAGTTTCCTAGTCTCATTCCTGAAGAACGTAAGAAGGGCAGCCAAGACTGTTTTTGTATCAAAACCAGTTCTGAAAAGACACTGAAATGTCTGAAGATTTATTTCCACTTCATATAATTGCATATAATTTCTAGCCGTGTATTTTATATGTTTGTAAAATTTTAATCACCTCTTTTGTATATTGATTTTTAGAGAAAACATGGGTCACATCATTTTATTAAATAGATAAATACATTTTGAAGACGTTATGCAGGTTGGGTAAAAGAAAATGTCCACATAATTGTCTAGATTCACTTTCTCCCACAACATTTAAAAACAAAGGAAAATAATTTCTTCCAAAAAGGTTGTTTAGCACAGTTGTTTAGTATCTCAATCTCAAATAAGTAGTCCATAATAAAATTGGATTAAGCAGTGCCCTCAAATTAAATGAGAACTAAATCTTGCTAAAGTATCAACACAACACAGTGACAAGTATATTAAAATAAAATAAATAAATATTATTTAGAATTTCTTGTAGAATATGACATCCTTGTCACAAAAATGTTACAGTTAATGTGCTAAAATTATAAATCAATTAGTTGTTTCCTGTAAAACTGATAGTAGGGATAATCAGAATAGAAGAGAAAATATAAACCAGGGAAGTAACAAATTGAGACAATTTATTTTAAATTTGAGTTATAAGCAGACTGCTGATAGAACTTTAGAAATGTTGAATTATTTCTACCAAATAAAAACATTCTGATAACCTTAGAAAGTACAAAAATCCTTGCCTTAATTCTTAATAATATAGGTAGTATCCCACATTGTGCTGTGTCCCACCAGTTATGGTCCCACTGTTTCAAGTGACCTCTCCCGCCAATTCTACTGTGCAATCAGGACTCATCAGTTGCACAATGGAGATGTAATGTCTTGTAGATGATGCACTTAGCCACTTGTTTCTAGAGTAGGGCAGGTTGGCAGACCTCCTTTAGTGGAAGCTCATCTGACCTGTACCATCCCAGAAACAAGCTTCTCCTCTTGCTTCCAGAAGTGGTAAACCTCTACCATGTAAGTGGCAGGAACTGCTTGTGGAATAGTGTGAGTGGAATGCAATGGAAATGGAGGAGATGAATTGCCTCATTGGATTCTGTCCTCATTTGCAATATAAAAGTTCTTATGCTTATTTTTTGTTGTACAGGGCTAGATTTGTGAAGAATAAAAATACTTTCCAGAAATATACAGAAATATAGGAGCTTTGCTCAGTCATTTGCTTCTCTACCTTATTCATAACAGAGAGGTACCCTTGACAGATTACATGTTCTGCAAAAAGAACCAATAGATACTAATTTTAAGCATACTAATGTACTAAATAGGGTTGCTGGGAGGATAAAATGCAGAAGAGAAGTTTAATGTACACTATTTGAGGAAAGATGAGATACAAATGTAACCCCTCAGAGAATGCAGTCTTAACTCTCGAACAATCTGTAGAGCAGGCACTTCCAACACAGCATCAGCAGACACCGTGAGGGGCATCATGAAAGACTGCCCAACTTGATTTTTGGAGGCACCTGATATATTTTTAATCCTTGCTTCCTGCTCTTTTAAAATACTTACATACTTAAATTTTTTCCATGCATTTTTTCTGAATAAAATGCAGTCTATTAGCATCCATAGTTGCAGCAGGTAAGCAGTAATTCACTAATTTTGTGGTGGTGTTCACAGCAGTTTCTCAAATTCTAGAATGTGCCAACAGTTGGGTACACCTGTTTTGTGGGATGCCATTTTGCCTATTTCAATTAGAAGGAGGGGAAATTCAGGCTATTGCTGAAGTAAAATTGAAACTGCTCTTTATTAGTAGAGCAAATACCAGGACATTATTGAGTTAGGAATAGCTGATCTATCAGTATTTGAAAACATACAAATTAGGATAGGTGACTTATGTATGAAGGAAGGGATAATTGCCAGTATTTGGTGGTAATGGAAAAGAACACTATAACCAGGTCAGAAATAGATTTTTAACCATTCTGGGAAAATTAATGCGTGTCATGGGAAAATATTTATGATAGTGTAATCAATGGAAAGAATGTATGACATAAAGCAACCCCAAATAAGAGATACTCTACTTGATCTCATGAAACATGCTGACTGGACAGTGTATAATCTAAAGTCAATTTGTTCCTTTTGGATAGCCTTTCCAACCTGGTATACACTGGCTGTTTTGGAGTTCAATTCACATTAGCCTCAGGAAGCATACCTAATTATCAGTAATTCTGAGTGTTGTAGGCCAAAATAAGGCACCAAATTGGAGAAGACAGCTTTAGTGCGCAAAATATCCATGTGGGAATGCCTGTGTTCTCCAAATTCAGAGGACTATGGGCATCCAGTGCAGGATGGTAGGAACACTGAGGCAAAGGGTCAGAGAATGATTTAAGGAGACTGAGGGATTGCCAAGACATGTGGTACTTTGCCAACACCCTGCCTTCCTTGTCCTCCAGAAAAGCTCCCTATACTCTTTCTCCAAGGTCATACTTACGATCTTAGAGAAGGAACCAATTCCTTCTTTCTGCATAATTCTTTCTGTGCCAGCTGCAGGAAAGAGTGCACTGAGTACAGAGTCTTAGCTCTGATGTTAGAGCTATTCTTCTAGAAAATTCTCTGCCCCTCTAGATGCCATCTAGAAGCCTTAGGATTGTTCTGTTGGGAGCATAAACAATATTGTGTATAAGGTTTCTCATAAAATCAACTTTAAAATTAAACACTTTAAAAAGTAGATGAGATACATTTTTAATTATTGTATCACTGATACAATTTTAATTATTGTACTTTTAAATGAATATACCAGCAATTATATTTTTTAGGATATAAAGGAAGAATATAGGCAGGTAGCGCAGAATTGCAGGAATGGCATCAGGAAGGCTAAAGCTAGGAATGAAATGAGGTTAGGAAGGGGGGATGGTAAAAGCAACAAAAGAGCTTTCTTCAGATATGTCTAAAGTAAAAGACAGAGGAGATAAATGGGGGTTCAACTATTTTATTGATGGCAAAGTAATAATAGATGACAAAGAAAAGGCAAAAGTGTTCATTTCCTACATGGGGCCTTCTCCCAAAAGAATATCAATGACTTCCTGAAGGAGCAGGATGACAGCTCAAGATTGATAGGCAAATAGTCAAGGATCATCTAATTGAGTTGAGTGAGTTAAAATTTCCAGGGCCCAATGAACTCCATCCTAGAGTCATAAAGAAACTGGTGGAAGAATTTTCAGAACCACTATCTATTACCTTTGAGGAATCATGGTGAAGTACCAGGTGATTCAAGAAGAACTAATGTTGTCCCTATCTTCAAGAAATCCAGCATGGATTTCTCAAGAAAACATCCTGCCAAACTAACCTGATTTCATTTTTTGATTGGGTTACTTGTCTGGTTGACTGTGGGAATGTTGTGGACATAATTTATTTTGACTAAAGCAATGCTTTTTGACAAGTTGCATGATATTCCTGATTAGCAAACTAGCTAAAAACAGGTTATATATAATAGCTATCAGATAAATTCACAGTGGGCTACAGAATTGGATGGGAAAAAGTGCTAATCAGTGATACCTTCTCAAACTGGGGAGAGGTAACAAGCAGAGTGTCACGTAGTTCAGATCTGGTCCTCATGCTCTTCAATATTTTTGTTAATGATTTGGATGGGAAAGTATAGCGAAGGATTATCAAATATGCAGATAACACAAAACTGGGTGGGATGGCTTCTACTCTGGAAGAAAGTAAGAAGATTCATGCTGATCTTGATAGGCTGGAGCACTGGGCTGAAGACAAAGAAATTCTATAGGGACAAATGCCAAGTTTTGCACCTAGGAAAAAGATTCATCATGTAACAAATGCAGTGGTACACGATGGCCAATACTTGGTTCAGCAATACTGCAATTGAGAAGGTTCTTTGAATTGTTGTCGACCACCAGCTAAATATGGGTAAACAACGTGATGTGGCTGCAAAAAGGGAAAATGCTAGATTACCCCTTCCAAATCCTGTGAAATAGTTGTTCCCCTGTACCCAGCACTGGTTGGGCATCACCTGGAGTCCTGTGTTCAGTTCTGGACACCACAGTTGAAGAAAAATGCAGACAAGCAGGAAAGGGTTCAGAAGAGGCCAGCAAGGGTGATCTGGGGACTGGAAACAACAAGTCCAATGAGGAGAGGTTGAAAGAACTGGGCTTGTTTAGCCTTGAGAAAACAAGACTGAGGAGAGATATGATAGCATTCTACAAGTACTTGAAGGGTTGTCACAAAAAGGAATCCAGGATCTCTTCTTGATTATCCCAGAGTGCATAATAAGTTACAGGATGCCAAATTTCATCTAGATACTAGGAAGATAGAATGATTAATCAGATTGCAAAGGAATGTAAACAAATCTGATTTGTACATTAAGTAGTAAGATAGATTTAATTATTTTAAATATGAAGAATAACTTGATGGGGAGTTAACATATTTATGTCCTACAGGAGCAAGTATAGTAGTTTACACTGTCATTAGAAGAAGTTAGAAGTGGAAGAAATGTCATAAAGTGACCATCAACCACTTTTGGTTCAGCTTTATTTAAAAAACCTTTGCCCTCTGAAAAATGTCAGTTCAACCTACGACAAACAGGAGAATTAAATGGTCAATAAATCTTGAAGAAACATTAAAATTTCAAGTTTAATCTCCAGCCTTAATAAAAGTAAGAGAAGATGTAATTCTGGGTACAGGGTCTACAGTTCTGTAGAAGTACATTGAATAACAGGAAGTTAAGATTTTATCTGAGTGTTGAGTTCAAACTGTAGACAATTTTCAAGGAGAGGTTGATAAGGACTGCATTCAGTATAAAAGAAATCCTCCAAAGTTGTTCAACCTTGTTTTGAATGCTAATCTAACAAAAACTGCTGCCCTTTAAAATAAAATAAAGATTTTTGTTGCTGGAAGATGTCAAGTCTACTTTGATTTATGTTGAGCCTGTGAATGAATGCCACCAAAATGTCCTGTCCTTGATAGCCTTGCTTAGCTCTTGCAAATTTAAGACTGTGGCTTTCCTTATCAAATCAGTTTATCTCATATTTAGTCTTCCCATTCTCTTTCTGCCTTCATTTCCTCCTAATAATCAGGAATAAATAGTGTTATTTATAAATAGTGTTCTGGTGTTATTTTTTTTCTAGTTCCTTCATTGCTTCCCTTCATAAAATTCCTCCTATACCACATTTTCAATGCATTTATTTTCTTCCTGTCAGCTTTCTTCTCTGTCTAGCATTCACACTCATACATAATGATCAGGGATAAACTAATGTGGGTGCTCTTGATATTAGTCTCCAGTGAAACATCCTTGTACTTGATGGCCTTGCTTAGTCCCTTTATTGCTTTCCTTCCAAGTTCCAGGCTTCTAACTTTCTGGCTGCAGTCTTCATTTGAATTGATGATTGAGGCAAGGGATGAAAAAACTGTTACAATTTCATTTTCTTTACTGTAAACAGTAAAACTGTTTAATTCCTCTGCATTCACACTTATTGTTTTATTAATGTTGAATTACAGTCCTGCTTTTGCACTTTCTTCTTTCACTTTCATCCAGAGTCATTTCAGTTCATTGCTGCTTTCTGCCGGTAACATGGTATGTTCTGCATATCTCAAAGTAGTGATGTGTAGCTTACCAATTATCACTTTTCTGTCCTCTAATTCTAATCCAGTTTTCCTTAGAATATGGTCTGTATACAGACTGAACACATAGGGAGATAAAATATCCCTTTTCTGACACCTGTGCTTGTAGGAAATCCTGCTATTTCTCGATATTCTGTTCTAATGATACCTTCTTGTTTACAATGAAGATTGCACATTGGGATAATTAAGGATGTCTCTGAGACCATCCATAGTTTTCCAAGGTCAACACAGTCAAAGACTTTGCTATAGTCTATAAAGCAAGAGATTGATCCTCTGCTGATGTTGTGGAGTAATTCAGGAGCAATTTGTGTTTGTGATATGATATTGTGTGCCTTTTTGTGGCAGAACTTGAACATCCCTTATTTGCACTGGAAATTAGTGCACGTTATACATCTAAGCATCTCTTTTCGTGGAAGTTGGAATGAATATTGAACATTTTTAGTTTGAGGACCATTGTTTTGTTTCCATAGTTTTGGCAAAGTTTTGTTAGGATTTGGACTGATTCAGTTTTGAATAGTTCCATTGGTACCCCATCTACTTTTTTCCAAGGTAAATTAGGCTAATTTGCTTAGGCTAATCAGGCTAATTTTCATGGGTCCCTTTGCATAGAAAAAACCAATTTGCATTGGGAAGATTTTATATATATATATATATATATATATATATATATATTTACCAACTACTAACATCTCTGGAAGGCTAACAGCATAAATAAATTGACTACCCACTCTGGCTGCAATTAATAAAATACAATAATAAAATTCAATATTAAAACTTATTAAAATATTGATTAAATGAAAAGGTCTTAACCTGGTGCCGAAAAACAAATAATGACGGGGCCAGGCAGACCTCTCTGGGGAGTGCATTCCATAGTCAGGGCACCACCGCAGAGAAGGCCCTCCTCCGGGTACTCTGTCTCCTAACATGCTCTAGAGAAGGATTGGGCATCTTTAGGCCAAAAGTCAGCAACGTCCTAACTCTTACCATCCTTTACATTGGTCATGCTCATTAAAGTAGATATACTATAAACCAGAGTAGATCTGATTTAATTCAATTTAAATCTAGTTTTGGTGACTAGTGAGTTAAATCATGGTTTTCTACATAAAGACTTGTTCTTGCTGGTATAATCTTAATATTTACAACCAGATGAAGGTTTCAGTAACTTTTCAGATTAGTTTTACAGCTATATCAAAAAATTACTGATTTGGTTATACTATTGGAAACACATAATAATAGATAATTATGAAATTATTGTGAGATCCAGATTAATAGGTTAATTATTCATATTTAGACAACTTTTCTGCTATACTTTATTGGAAGGAAAAAATTAATCATTACCTTAAAACAATTTTTAAAAATATATTTAATTAAAACAGTAACATTATAGCATTATATATTCTTGTATTTTTAAACATCCATGTTTGTTAACTTAAACAAAATATCTTAAAATAAATACACTATCAGCCCAGTCTACACATGAAAATCTTAAAATACTGTCCTCTGTAGCTCACCCATTTTCTCCTTGCTTGTTCATAATTTAGAAAACAGGTTTTCCTTCTTTATCAAGTCCCAAAAGATTTCTCGATTTAGAACAAATGAATTCAAAGGAAGAAAATATTCTTTCTAGGCCGGCAGAAGGCACTACTGCTGTTAAAAGTGATATCATCAAGTCACGGTTTCAAAGTGACTTCTACCCATTCACTGGTGTGACTTGTTTCAAAAATATCATCAGCAAACATATATTTCTTGAATGGTTTCCCCTTAGCTCTGAAGTGTATTATAGTTGGCATTACAGATAGCTGATTGCTGGATACCCATATCATAGCTAAACTCCACTTCCTCAGCACTTGTGGTTTCAGCCTGGTACCAGATATTGACAATATTTGTGAGAAAATAAGTTGGAGACAGTGCTTGTCCCATATGTTTCTTTAATGCGTGTAATCTAATTCTGCCAGTGTGTAGCTCTGTTTTTAAGTGCTCACTTAGTTCTTTCCACACATTTCAACAACATCAGCAATAAAACAGCTATTTTTCTGTATTTTGTTTAAAGTTTCAGAAATGTGTTTCAGGATGCTCAGCATATGTTCAACATTTCTTTTAGGCCCAGTGTTGTGGATTTTGGCTGTTGACAGTGCCATCTATTTTTCTTGATTTTGTTCACAAACTGTCATTAGAATAGGCTAGTTCTTGATATATTGCTCAAAACAGTCCACTACAGAGTTCTATCTAACATCTTGTGGGAACGTTAGCTTGGTTGCGCCCATTCAGAATTGCTGCTGCCACAAAATGATTGTTACAGAAATGTTTAGCAATTTCAATGACAGTCTTTATTTCTCAAATGCTGGAAGTCTTTGGCTAGGTGGTGCAAGAAATGAGCACGGCAACCATATGTTATTAGCTTCATATTTCCTTCCTGCTCTTCTAAATTTCTTCTTAACTTGGAAAAAGTTGCACTGTTGTCTGTGACCAAACTGCGCAATAAATATTTGAATTTTTGTAGCTTATAGCTTTTGCTGCCAGTTCTTTTAAGTAGTCTGCTGTGTGTGCATTTCCTGACTTATCAATTGTTTTGGAAAGGAAGACATTCCATTCTTCTGTTGATACATAAGCACATACAACTGGACCATTGTGGACTTTACTCCACCCATCAATACAATTTTACCCTGTAGAGCTGTTGCACATTTTCCATTTCTCTGTCATACACTTCATCCAGCAGTTTCCCTGCAATGTCTGCTCTGCTGGGGGGACTGTATCCTGGTTTCAGTAACTCAAACATATTAATGTAGTGTGGATTTTCAGTCAGATGGAAAGAAGAGCTTTTTTGTAGTGTAAATAAACTGGGCAATTCTTTCATCAATTAACTCTTTTTCTAATCTGCTGGTTGTTATCACAAACTTAACTATGGTGGTTCCTAGATGGTTGGCCTTTTTCTTTCTTTTACGTGATGTGTGGTGTATATGATATGGCCTTAAAATTTATAAACAGTTAGGCACACTTTAAAAGTCTGTAACTTTAATTCGGGGTCTTCCTCCCCCAGTTGCAACTGCCAGTCTGCACTGGATGAGGCAGTTTCTTGGAAGGGGGCCTGACATATGATGTTTTAAGTGGCCCAGACTTCTGAATAAGGTGATCAAATTTAGTTTCCATGAGCTTTATTCTTTTGAAGATAGATTCCACCAAGTTGGTGATAAGTTGTACAAAATCACCTAGTGAGTTGTCAGTCATATACCATAACCTGCTATGATTAACAGGTTATGAGTTGCTTCCAGCTTGCCATGACTGGGATAAACTATCTTCCCTCTCAGGTGGCCAATTAGTCTTATCATCAAAATTTACGAGGGGAGTAAAACAATTAGAAGTTGGGATAGCGAAAGCCAGAAATTAGAAGGTAAAAGTCATCTATTTTGGTCGGTTTGCATGCCGGGAAAGGCAACACCTTCTTAGTGTTGCAGGCTCTTTTGCAAGCCCCCATCATTGTGAGCTGTTACAAAAGTCAACAATCCTGGTAACCGAGTAGAAATGAGCAAACAAAAGAAAATAGATCTCCCGAAGATCTCGTAAAAGGATGTCCACTATATCTTTCTCAGTTAGCTGGGGCAGACTCACCCACCTTTCCAGGTGTGAGCTCTCCCAGTCAAGCTTCTTAAAATATGGAGAAGGCAAATAAGGTAAGCAGACCAAGAAGAAATTCTCACATTTGAGTCTACTATGTACAATCCCACAGAAAAATAGCTTAGGTGGAACACTTATCTTGAAGTCAAAGGATTAGGAGAGGTATCTAAAGCCAGTGTGGTGTAGTGGTTAAGAGTGCAGGACTGGGACTCAGGTGATCTGGGTGCTAGTCCCTGCTAAACCATGGAGCCACAGACTCTTAAGCCAGCCTACCCCACAGGGTAGTTATTGTGGGAATAAGCTTGAGAGTAGTAGGTGGAAAATGATGTAAGCTGCTTTGAGTTCTTAAAGAGAAAAAAGGCAGAATATACATCTATATGATATGACTGAAACACTGTGCTGGTCAGATAACTCTGAAACTGTACAACAGGAAGATGGTGATCTCAAAGGTGAATAGTTTGCAAAACGCTTTATGTTGGTGATGGATTCCCCTCAACAAAAAAAGTCAATGCTTTCTGTTATTTTATTAATTATACCGTTTCTGGTTACTCTGTATTATTCATATTCACTACTATTCAGTACTGCCCAAAAAAGGAATATTTGCTTGTTTCAGTTCTTTGCATTCATTACATGTGTATCAAAATGACAGTAATATGCAGTAACAACAATGATAACAACAAAATACAATTTTGTTCACACATGACAGTTCCTCAAGGCAGTCTTCCATAAATATGATGAAATCAAAACGTGTACCAACCTCAAGATAGTGCCAGTTCAAACATATCCCATTGGTCATCTTCATCACTGCACTGCTCATGATGTTATTTCATGTAGTCCACCAGGCCTTGCATTTCTTTGCAGCAGTGTTTGCACTTTGCACACGTCTGCCTTACCCGAGGGTAGAAGAACTTCATTAGAATATTCCAAAACTGGGTCTCTTTTATGGCCTGCTGCCACTATAGGTTTTCTCCTCCAGGGAACGAATAATATGGCAAGCCTGATACTATGCATAAAAAGATCCAAAGACTTGTGGAATATTCTGCTCAGAAGTTTTAACTTTCACTTTTACTACTTGCCCCTCCCTGCTCACACATAGCTGATTGTGCATATCTGTTCAGCTCCCAACGATCTTCTTCTATTCATTGAAATTTTTGAGGAAATTAGTGAAGGGTATTCTTTGATACTGGCTTCCCTCATTACTTATACTCATTCTTCAGGAGAAGTTCCAGCAGAATGAAGGAAAGAATCATTGTTTTCTTTATATAGAAAGGTAGGTATAGAAGATCAAACTAACTGTAAATCTTTGTAATGTTGTTGGAAATGTCTGTGCTGGATATATATAGTTGAATTAGAAGACTGGTTGTTGATATGATAATATGAGGAACAACTGGCTCTCAAGCTAATATACAGTATACACATTGCGCATATAGTGTTTCTTGACCTTAGGTCTGTATATGGCTTTGAGATGAAAACAGGGTTTCTAAATAGTTTGTTTATCTCTGTATTACATTTGTATCCCACCCTTTTCCTCTGAAGGAACTCAAGGTAGCTTACATAATTCTTCCTCCTTTCAAATCTTGTCCTTACAGCAACCACCCTATGTGATGTCTGTGTGTACAGTCACTTGATTGCATGCCCAAAGTACACCTTTCTAGTACACAGACTGTTGGTTTCATTAGATTCTGTGAAAGATATTCCTGCTTCATTTTTGATCCCTAGGGCGCTACATATTTATTTAACATCCTGTCATTTTTCCTTCTATGGAACTCAAGACAGCCTACATAAGTCTCCTCCTCTTAGTCTTATTCTCGCAACAACCACCCTGTGAGATACGAGAATCTGTGACTAGCCCAAAGTCACCCAGTGAACTCCGTAGCTGTGTGATGACTAGAACCCAGATCACATTAGCTTCAGTCCCTTACTATTAACTACTATACCACACTGGCTCTCAGATTTTATCTTATACTGAATGCAGGTTCTTCCCATTATCTTCTCATTTAAAGTTAGGTTTGGTGTCCACTCTTTTAGGTGTTCACTCAGCTTATCATCAGGGAGGTGCCATGCGGTTTGCCTGGCACTGTCTTTATATTCCTTCCGGCGCCAGGTAAAAACTTTTTTATTATTTACCTGTCATTTTAAGAATTAGAAATTTTAATTGGTTTTAACAACCATTAAACCATTGTTTTTGTTGTTGCTTTTGTTTCTGATTTTGATTTTTTTTTTTGGACTTTTGCTGATATGTTTTTGTTGTTTATGGTGGTTATTTTTGTTGTTACTAATTGTTATAATCTTTGTTATTATTTATGATTTTGTAAGCCATCCTGGGATATATGTTTTTTGGTGTAGGACGAGATATAAATGTTTTAAATAAAAAAAATGCAGGGAAGGCCACTGCTCTCATGCCCTGTTGCTCTGAGCTGTGACCACAGGAAGCAGCCAGGATTCCTCCACAGGCTGTATTACCTGGAAAAATCCTGGAAGGTTCCACAGTTCTGGCTTGCCCTTCCCCAATACAGTGGATGATGACAAACAGTATGGACTTATTCTCAAAATAGACAGATTAGGCAAGGCTGGTGACTCCCATGACTGATTTAGAAGTCACCAGCTGTTCTGGATATTCCTAAGAATTCCTAAGAATTCTTCCTTGATAGCCTTTAGGTGACAGACTGTGGTTACCCTTTTCCAACAATTTGATGTATGTGTGTTTGGACTATGTTAGATCAGTGTTAGACAACCCATGCCAACTGAACATATGTTTATAGACTCTGTTCAATTTGTTCTCAATCTATATGGCTTGATACTTGCTCCCTTAATTGGAACTTGCTCTCTTAACTCCCAAGACAAGTACTTGCTGCCTTAATTTCTTCTTGTGCATTGTATTCATCTTCTGGGGACTTTATCTGAGTTCCTTTGAAACTTTTCAGGAGTCTTCCAGGAAGAAGGCATTGTCAATGGTGGCACTGAGTCTCTGGAAATCTTACCCAAGGAAGGACTGCTTAGCCTCATTACTATATGCCTTTAGGTATCAGCTGAAAAACTCTTTTTTAGGGAGATTGTCTCATGTTATTGTTGCCTTATTGGCTATTGTGGAAGTTTTCATACACTCAGATTCTTGTATTCCCTTGTCTTTGGACAATATGAGGACCTCATTTGAAGGTAGATGCATGATCATGTGAACAGCATATTTGTTTGCTTTATAGAGACTTGCATTTTTCATTGTCATTTTTCAGCTGCAAAATTCACATTCATATAATATTAACGTAAGTAAAGAGAATGCTACAATCTGACTAAATAGAGGTTCCCTGATGCAGAACCAGTGTTTGTGTAAGGAAAGTAAGTGGGAATTGGTTTGAGTTGTATTTATTTGTTGCTATCCCCTTGCATACAAGAATGCATATGTTGTGATGCATAATACGAGCACAAACAGCATCCACTAAGAATCCCGAAATATATCTTAAAAAGGCACATTACTAGCATTTAATGCTGTGAATTGTATTAAGGTTGCATTTTTCTGCAGAGCTTTTTACTTGTCTCCATGGCTAGATGAGTAAAATTAAGTATAAGAAATTTAAACATGTTTTTGCATAATTAGGAACGCTACATAATCACTTTGGTATCTCTTTTAAAAATATATATTAAATCCTGGGTTCCTCTCCCATTGCAGTCCTCCAGCCTACAAAATCAGGAAAACTTTTACTGTAAATGCTATCTCCAACAGCACTGTTGTTATTTCATATGTTAATAATAATAAGGAATTCAAGCCAGCATGTTGATGGCATGGTAAGACATTATTCTTCAAGGTCACATTAAAGAGGCAGTTGTCATTTTATGCTTTTAAAAACTTTTTGATAAAATAATGCATGTTGCTTTATTGATGAGGGAAAGGGTGGTAAGTGAACAAATTTGAGCTCACATCATAATGTAACATATTATATATTTATTTTCATGCCAATTTTTGACTTAAAAAGCAGCCAACAAGAGTAAAAACATGACACTTCTAGTATGCAGATTTGAAGTAGAAAAGATACCACACACCAGTAGGCAAATTCAAGTAATAGGACTCAAAATTGAACAGTAATTTTAAGCCCACTTGCCAGTCACATACTCTCAGCCTAATATACCTCTCAGTGTTGTTGCTGTGAGAATGAAATGGAGGGAAGAAAAGAACCTTGGAAGCCATGTGGGGTTCCCTGCAACAGGAAGAAAAGCAGAGTAAACATGCAGTGCAATGCAATGGCCCTGTTTCCTATCTTTCTCTGTGTTAATACATTACACATTCTTAACATTACAATTGTTATTCCTGTTTGAAAACTTGCTTTGTTTAAATTTGAAAATCTATCACTTCAAGCAACAGCCAGAATAAAATTCTTATTCTGAAACAGAATTATATTATACATGGTTTTTTAATTTGCCTGCAGAAATCAATAACGTCTCTAATACATTTTATATAGCAAATTTATCAATGGTATTTTTATTTTGAAATGAACTTCTAACATTAATATTTGTTTTCAAAGAGCTGGGAAGGTAAGGCTGCAAATGTTAATATATGTTAGTCAGAACTTCCTCAGAGATTTAAAATTATGTATTTAGTTAATTGATAGGGCTGAGATTTAGCAAAGAGTTTACACATTGGATGACAATTATTTATAATTTACATTTCTAATGAGATAGTTTGTGCAAACACTGTTTTAGTGAGGTGCAGGGAGAAGTGTGTATATCCTAACTTTTAAGTAAACCAGATTACCTAATGAACATGTGGTAGAATTTTAATGAAGACTTTATTTTTTTTTAGCATTTTTATTTGATTTATACATTCCTTTCTGTCAAAGAAGGGGTGTATACATTTGGGGTGGCTTTCAGACAGTTTCACATAAATTAAATGATAAAACACATTAGAATACTATCTTTTACCTCATTTTCATTATAAAAATGGTCCACACACAAATGCACAAGCAAACTTGACCTTGCTGTCATGGGAGCCCTGAACAGGAAGTTACAACCAGTAACTTCGCCCTCATACATATTGTGTGCGTTTGTGAATAATTTGATAACATATTTCTAAATTATATTTCAGAACACAAAGCTCTCACAAAGCAGCTTATAGAAGAACTAGAACAAAATACTATAATGATACAAATATAGGATTATTATTCTTAAAAATATACCCAACCACTTTCTAAGTAAACAGTACTAAAATATACAGAACAACAATGAAACTAGTAAAATGCAGGTTGAAATTGAAAACCAAAAAATTATTATTACTAAGGAATGCAGGAATGAATTTCACAAGTTTAGGGCCCTATTCCTTTTTGAATGCCCTGTTCCTTTTAAATATGAATTTAACACCCACTGGGTGTTGCTGGATGATCAGTTCCAAGCAGTATTGAAATAGATTATCTAGATATATTTGAATATGGTTTTAGGCTGGTTTTGGAATGGAAACTTTCTGTGAAGTGTCTTCTTCAGATAGAGCAACAGGAAGAGTAAGACCTTGTTAATTCCGCTTGACCTCTCCGTGGCTTTTGATGCAATCAACCATGGCATCTATCTAGGGAAGCTGCCTAAATTAGGTGTGGGCACTACAGTTTTGAACTGCTTATGTTCATATCAAAGACATTTATGATTTAGAGTTCTGTCTTATCCCCAAAGCTATTTAAGAAACCACAAAGTTTGATCATTCAAAGATTTAAAGTGCAGTGTCACCAGTATGCTGATGACACACTGCTCTATCTCTCTTTTTCATCTGATCCAGGTGAGACTGTGGAAGTACTTTATCAGTGCCTGGCCATGGTAATGGACTGGATGAATAAACATAGGCTCAATCCAGACAAGATGGAGGTACTACTGGTGGGTGGTTCATCTGTCCAGGTGAGTGGTGTTCAACCTGCTCTGGAAGGGGTTGCACTCCGCCTAAGCAAGGGTGAGAAACATTGGAAGGTCTGGGGACCACTTTTGCTCCTCCGCAGTAAGACACCCACAGGGCTTCACCTCATGAATGCCCACAAAATTTGGTGGGGCAACTGGTAGCAGCAAAAGAAGCCCATACCAACTTGTTGCTGATTTTCAGCAATAAACAACTATAGACTGCTGCAATGGTCAAAATTATCTTGAACAGAAGTCAATTTTGTCCACTGTAGTAGTTCGCAGTGGTTTGCCCCTGAAAATCAGTGTCCATATCTATGTTATTTTTGGCAACAGGGTTCATTGTCCACCCTTACCCTAAAGGATCAGGTTCATAGATTGGGAGTGCTTATAGAGTAAACTTTGTCACTAGAGGCACAAATGTATTCATAACATGGAGCACTTTTTATAAGTTTATGCAAGCTACAACCCTACCTGGATAAAGACAGAGTGGCTTCAATGATCCATGCTCTGGTAACCTCCTGGTAAGATTACTGTAATGTTTTATGTGTGGTTATTAGTGACAAAAGCCTAAAACTACAGAATCACAAAATATGGCATCTAGGAAACAGATTGGAACTGGGAGTTATGACCATACCATACCAGTATTGTACCATCTTCCCTCGTTTCCATTTCACTTCCAATCTCAGTTCAGGGTTTTGTTGTTAAGATATAAAGCATGTAACATCTAAAGCATGTATGACATATAAAGCCCTTCACGGCTTGGAGCCAAATATATGAAAATGTCTCTTTTTATATATTGCTATTTGTGCCCTGAGATCATTATCCGAGACCTGCCTTGATTTTCCCCAAATATTGAAATTTGGTGAGTGGCTTCTCATAATCAAGCCTTTTTGTGGGGCTTCTAATATTGTGGAATACACTTCTTAGAGAGGTGCATCTGCCACCTACTTTGCTGTTTTTTCAGTACCAAGAAAATACTTTTATATTCCCCCAGCTTTTTATATATGGGTTCTTCAGAAAGTTTCTGCACTTTTTAAAGCTCTATTAAGAATTTCAAAAACAAATTATGTTGCTTTTCTACATAGTCACCTTTCTTTGTGATGCATTTTTCCCAGCATCATACCAACTTTTAAATGCCATCAACAAAAAATATATAAAATATATTTATAAAAACTTTTTGAAGACCTCGTGCGTGTGTGTGTGTGTGTAGAGAGAGAGAGAGATTTGTTTCTTTGTTTTGTTTTAATGAAACATCTAAAGCTGCCTTCAAAAATATTTTCTAGATTATAGAACAATAGAATCATAGAATAGTAGAGTTGGAAGGGGCCATGAAAGCCATCAGGTCCAATCCCGTTGTTTCAGGACACAAAGTTACAGGACACCAAGGTGCAGGATACCTAGCAGATGCTTTGCTATTCGTCTCTTTTAAATCCATTTTAAATTTTTCTTGCTACTTTAAGCCATTTTAATGTATTTTATTATTAGTTTGATGGTATTTGTTCTTATTATGTATGGTTCCCTGAGAGCTTTGGCTACAGAGTGATTCATACATTGAATAAATGATAATAAATAATAATGATAAGCTATTAAGGAGATGCACAGCAGTGTACAGCTGTAGAAGTCCATTCAGATATCCAGGCCTAACTCATTTAGGGCTTTAAAAGTGAAAATCAGCACCTGAAATAGGGCCTGGAAATAAAAATATGTATAACATGTTCCATGTTGGCCTAATTCCCCTAAGCAGCCTTTCTGCCACATTCTGTATCAAGTTTCTGAATGCCTTTAAAAACTTCCCAACATAGAAGATACTGCAGTAATCCATCCTGGAGGTAACCGGAACATGCATTACGGAGGCAACACCTCCTTTTCCAGATAGGGCTGTACTTGGCAAACCAGTGGAGCCTGGTAAAAAGCTCACCTGGCTACTGATGCTTCTTGTGTCTCCATTACCAGAGCCAAACTAAGAGGACTCTCAAACTGCATACCTGCCTCTTCAGAGGAAGTGCAACCCCATCCAAAACAGGCTGCATGCCTCCATCCAAATCAGTAAGTGCCCCAACCAATCTTGTTCTTGTAAGGTTCAGCTGTAGTTTGTTTTCCCTTATCCATCCCAAAACTACCTCGGGCATTGGGTCAGAATTTCTTCTACCTGTCTGGGATTAAGATGATGAAAACAAAAGATAAACCTGCATGTGATCTTCATACTGACAGCACAGCAGCTTGCATGAAAATGTATTTTAAACCTCTTGTGGCATTTATTCCTTATTGTAGGTTTACACTTATCTCCTTAAAAAAAGAACAAAGAAGAACTAAAAGGTATGAACTGGGCCCACTTGAAAATGTGCCTGACCACAGTTTAATAAATGCTTTTAAAAGAATCAGCAGAAAGCATGACCATGCCCTGACTGTTCTTCAGGAAATTCACCCTTCCCTAACCTGGTACCCTCCAGATGTCTTGAACAGCAACACTTATCATTCCCTGGCAATAGGATGATGGGGACTGCGGTTCAACAAATCTTACCAGTTGCATTATCTTGTACTGAAGCTGTTTTTCCACTAGCTCTGTTGTGCTAGTAGGCTAGTACAATAGGTACTAATGGTTCCTGAAATACACAGAAAAAAATGTAAATATTGATTTCCAGAAACAGGTCAGTGGGGCACCTTTCTGGAATATCTGCTGGCCTGCTCTGCTGTGCTCTGCTCTGCTCTGGAAACAAATGTTAACATTCATTCCTGGTTGATTCAGGAACCACTAGCTCCTTCTATGCTGGTGGTCCATTGAAATGGGTGACACAGGTCAAGGAAAGTGGAACTAACTGATGAACTAAATAACTGATATCAAAATTGGCACTGTCCTTTCAGCAGTCTATGGTTTCTGTGAGGAAAGCCAGGATTTAGTAGTCTTTCAATATGTAATCTCAAATAGCAGACTAAAATACTGATGATACTTAATTCTAGAATACATTTACTTATAGCTCCATGTTGTGAATTTTTACTGCTGCTAGATTGGTACTGAAATAGGACAAGTTGAAATGGGTGGATCCTAAATGACTCCTCTATTCATGTAATGGGATGATCTCCACAATTCCATCTGTGCTTCCTTCTGTGCCCACACTGCATATCCCACACAGTTCTTAAGTGTGAAATTGGTTTTTCTAATAACTCGGAAAAGAGAAGGGGAAAGCTTGAAGCCCTGTTCTATAACCATGAATTGTTTAGTGTTTGTAGAAGAAAATTGTTATATTTTCATCATTCTTTTTAGTGGATGAACATACGTTGCTGAATGTGATTAAATATTCTATATCAAATATTCTTAAGTCATTGACAAACTGTTTCAAAAAGATTGTATTGACCAACTTGCTTTAGCTGTAGCTCATCTGTTATAACTGCTTTCTAAACTATTACAACTCAGCTTCTAGACTAGAGTTAAAAGTATGTGTATATGTGTGTGTGTACTTCTGTGCATGCATGCAAATACATTTTACAAACTACTAACTGGAACCCGAAAGTTTGAATATATAACAACAATCTATCCTGCTTGCTACATGTATACTTGTACTGATTATTATAAAGAAGGTTCTGAAAGGTAAAAAGGATGAGTCACAGTTTGAACAATAGCACCTATTCAAGGGCTGGTGCCTAGCTCTGTACAGATGGTCAAGGGAACTCTGCTGCTAGCAAAGTAATAGGGCACCATGTTCTTCAGACTTAGTAGGAATGTAACAAGCTTGTGACAGAATGACATGGTGTGCAGAATGACTCCTGAACATTTGTGAGTTGTAGTTTCCTTAAACGTTGGCGCCCAGCTTCTCTTTGCACTGCATGAAAATCCAAAGGTAACCGTGTAGTAACATCCGCGTGGAAAACCAGAATGGATTGTCATTTCTGGTGCAATAAAGGTACACACACATACACACACACAGTACCGTACAGTAAGTGTGATCCTTCCCATGTTTGGGAATCAACATAAGCATTGTTTAATGATGGCAGAAATGGTCCCTGCTCAAAAACATAAGCTATGTCCCTAAGAAACTAGAAACTGTGTTATACCATCCCGTTGTGAGAATCCGCACAGGCATGCACGCACGCACCATCCAGACCTGGTGATTTCTTACAATTCTAAGTGGTAATTGTTTTCATAAGCAAAGAAGCCATACAAAACAGTCATTGTGAGGAATAAGTGCATGAGAGATTAGCACGAGCATAAAAACATTCATATCCTACTCCAGTGTTTTGCTATTCGTAACAATGCATATCAAAATAAAACTTTAAATTGTAAATGTCCGTAGCAAAGTTATATAGCCTATCATTCTTATCTTCAATAGATGAAATATTTGCTATTTAACACAATGTGACAAAATGTTACTAGGTTGCTCACCATTTTCCCAACATGTCTCATAAATGGCTAACTGGTAGTTTTTAACAAATTTGCTCGGTTGGGGAAATTGCAAACTGGCTTTATTATTTCTTGGCTTATAAAAATCTTTTTAAAAGTTTAGTCAACCCTGTATAGGAACTTTAAGAATCAGCAGTGCCCAGTGTTCAATATTATTCAGTACTGTTCAATATTATGAACAAATTGACTGAGATCTCACAGTGTATAGGCAGTAGGCCATTTCTAAGGTTGCGCTTGTAGAGTACAATTACATTCATGATGATTGATATGCATACTTTGGATTTTCTATGTAATACATGGATTTCCTCTATTTAAACCTAGAAAATATTGATTTCTCTCATTTTTTCCTTGGGTTCCTTTCTGTCATGAACTTTCTTGAAAATGATAAAATATTCCTTCAAGGAAGGTGGGTTTGGCTTTCTGAGGCTTGCTTTGTATCACTGGGCCTGTTGCTGACTTGTACTAAACTATAATTTTTCATACTTAGATTAGGTTGTTCACCTTAGTTCTGAAATCCTTCTATCTGTATCATCTTTCCAAATGGATTGCATTAGGATCTCAGGATATTAAAATAAATAGGATTTCTTTCACATTTATGGTTGCTAGAGATATGTACATAACATTTAATACCATGTCAATTACATTTTGATCCATAAATTGATCATACTGCAGAATCAAGATTTGGATAGATAAGTTGATTATTACTGTGGATCAACTAGCAGAGGATAATGATAAATTTCATTATCAGATTTGCTAGCCAAATACAGTATGCCTGTTTTGAAGAATATGGGGCATTGTTATAAGCAAATCCAGCTAACAGGAGAGACACCCAGTTATCCTGCTGAAAATTGACATAGTGGCACAAATATTGCTCCAAAATTATGTTAGTGTGTTCAGTTTGTCCATCAGTTTGGGGGATTGTGAGGCAATGACAACCAAAGGTCCACCTTCAGAATAGAAGCTCTCTCCAAAACTGGGCTTTAGATTGAGGGTCATAATTTGGACAAGTCCAACCAGCTAAGCATTCTAATGGAAGGCACATTGAAGAAACAGCCCAGCTGTTGTCCAGGCAAAGGCTAATGCCTCATGGCATTAAATGTGCCCTCTTTGTGAATGAATCTACCATCACCAAAATAGCAGTTTGGCCTTGTTGGTGATAAAATCCAAGGACAGTGGAAAAGGTATCAGTAATAAAATCCAAGAACAAAATTTTTTTATGGTTCTTGAGGAACAGAAGCCCCACAAGCTTTCCAGCTGTTTGCTTCTCATGCTGACAACTGGTATACAAATAAGTCTTTCTAACTTGATGCATCTGCAAGGATCTCAAATCATAGGTCACAGCATGCAAAGTTTTATAAAATACAAAATGTAGTGTAGTCATTACCTGATACAGTACTTTTCACTCAACTGTCAAGCAGGGATATATACTATTGGAAATGATAAAGAAAACTATCTTGCATGAAAAGAGACAGGCCCAATGAATCTTAATTTTCCTTTCAATTTTCATATCTATCACACCCCATAGTATGATGGGGCTGTAGGGTGTGATTGGGCTCTCTGGGCAGTATACAATTCAATTTGTAAATACACAATAAAACAGTATACCAAAATCCAAAGTAAATAATACAATGAATCAAATGAAAAATACAATATCAAAGAACAATATCGAATATCAACAGTATCAAAATAAATAATGCAACAATATCAAAAATAAATATAATAATAAGCCCACAATATTGTTAATAGAAAAACCTGATGCCTAAACCTCTACCTGCTGCTAAATGTATTTTAGGAGTCTTTGGTGAGAACTTTGCCAAAAGCCTTTGTAAAAGCTGGAGTTACCTTTGCTGGGTGTTAGTCCTTGATCTTACATATTTTTGTAACAAGCTTTTATCAGAATGTGAGCAGTTGCATATTTGAATCATTTAAGAACTCTTGTGTGAATACCATCTGGACTCAGTATTCATTTGTTTTTTGTTGGACAATATGATATTCTTTCCTTCACCACTATTTTTTTATACTCTTTTCTGAAAATATTAGTTCAGTTAAGGGTAGCTGTCTTTCCTGCAGTAAAGATGGAAGAATTCCTTTATGTTCTGTTCCTCCTCCAGTGCTGCTTTAACATCCTTGACTGTCAGTGATCTAACAGTTTCCCTAGCCAATTTCCTGTTTCTGATGATTATATCAGAGAGGAGCTTCTTTCTACACTACTACAACCAAAACCAGAAGAGTTCATTGGGGGTGTTATTTATGAGCTGCCAGCCCACACCAGTCAAACACATCATAAGGTTATCTAGCCCTATGTAGGACATAAGGTTTTAGGTTCAGTGAATGCTAGACTGAAAACTTGTATCCCACTGAATAAAGTTGGGAAGCTTCTTTCCTTGCACACATGAGAGACTGAGGTACCTGGGCTAATCTCCTAAGTGTACTGCTCAGACCATTTCTTCCACCATCTCCCACACTGTGCTGTTTTGATGATTGCTTGATTATATTTTTATACTACCTATTAGCTGAAGCTTTCTGGGCAGGTCACAAAACAAACCTCATGAAACCATAAAATATACCGCTGCCACCACCACCATTTCTATACCACCCCATAGCCAAACCTCTCTGGGCAATTTACAGCAATCCAAAACAATATCAGTCCAATCTGCTTAATTTTCCATGTCTTTTTCCCCTTGTTCTGCCAGCTGACTGTCTGATATGCCATGGCAGCCACATTTATTCAATTTGCTGCAACAGATGACCCCTGGCCCTAGATACATAGTGAATGTTCATGAGAGAGTGATGGATTTCAGGGACTACAATGAGTGAAGACTTAGCCTTTCAACGCACATAGCTGCAGTGGACCTCTCTGAGTGTAATAACTGGTTTGTTCTTCCCTGTGTGGCCAGGCAGTGATTCTGCAAGGAAAAAATACAGTTTGGCCAGTAATAGCAATGGATGGAGTGGAAAGCTTACCCTTTTGTCTCCTGTCTCATGATTGTTGGGAATGATGGATTCTTTTACCAATGCAGTTAACTAAGACACATTTTCATAAATGGCAGTAGTGGAGTATGGGATAGTAAAAGAGATGGGTATTATATAATTTTCTTTCTGTATGAAAAATATTAAAAACTGCTTTGTATGCATAGAGTACAGTACCTGCAAAATGTCTGAGTGTTAAGAGTATGCCCTTCCTTTGTGTATTTTGAGGTCAGGCTAGTTGTGCAAAATACTCTTTATGCAGCATTACCATTTCTCCATCATTCCTGTTATCAAAGTATACATTTGAGAGCTGTGTGTGTGTACAACTTCAAGTCAAACAGGGAAAGCAGCCTGTCCAAGTTACCGTCTTATTGTCTGTGGTTTATATATACTGGTGTGTTGTGACTGGATGCAGAGTTTGTCTGTAGGGGATTTGTTTTGGCTATAATTTACAGCATTCGTGAAACAGCATAGCATTAAACCAGCACTAGGGAGGGATCAGAGTTTGAGGGAATGTTCTGAGGGAATATCCACTCCTTTCCTGCCATGCCAACATTTCTGCCTTCTTTGGGCTTCTTTGCTGATAGAGCAGTGCAAGGACACTGGTATAAAGTTGTGTTGGCATATTTCCATTAGTAGAGAAGAATCTGGACCAACAGTGCCATTGTCGAGTTTCTTCCATGTCCTAACTCTGCACCCCTCAGGACTTTTCATAAGTACTGAGTTGGGTTCTCAGTGTCATTTCAAGGTACTCTACACTTACAGCTTTTTGCTCATGTGGTTTTAGTAGTTTATGATGTATAGATACTAGCTATAGATCAGCACCGTATTGGATATAGTTAAATACATTGTTTTCAATGTGTTTCAACTTTTTAATGTCTTGAGTGGCTTGCAGTCATTTATTGGAAAGAATCCCTTAATAAAACTGTATTTTTTAGAAGAAAGGTTTTTGGGAGGGGAAAGCACATTATACAAGAAATGCTGAGTTTACAAAGCATTATTCAAATAATTTATTTTTCATAATTTCTCAGATTTTCTATCTGTACTATGTGGGATAAAACTATATATAAGACAGAGTGTGAACTGTAAAAATCATGCTTGTCCTAAGTTCAGGTAGGATAAATTTACCAAACAACATCCATTATGTTATGCTTGATGTTTTATGGTTTGGTATCAAAAATAATTTTTTCTAGGATTCTTTCAATATAGAAACAAACATTTCAATATTTCTTCTTGTTTACTAATTAAAGGATGCCTTTAGCCATCTACATTTGGGGGGTGGCACTTTAAAATACTCTAGCTTTGCCAAGGCTTAGTTACTAGCAGGAAGAGATTTAAGCCAAACTATTCTGGTATACTAGTGGAATGCACCCTGCAAAGCTTCTCCGAAATTAAATTTGGTCTTTGGGCTGAAAGTTTCTGTGTCCCTGTCATAGACTTCATTTACATCCCCCCAAAAGGTTTAATGGGAGAACAAAAAAAAAAAAAAAATTCTAGGAACATGGAGTGCTTAAATATGCTTTAGAAAATAATATATTAAGAATCAAAGCAATATGTTGTGACAGATAAATCCCTACTTTTTGCATAGTTATTTTTCAGAAAATGTATATTTTTAAATTTAGCTCCTGTCTTTCCTCCAAGGAACTGAAGGTAGCATACTCATGATTCTTTCATCATTTAGCCTTGCAAGATTTTAGTGAGGAAGGTTAGATTAAAAGAATGTGACTGGTTCAAAATCATTCAGTGAACTTCTGAGTGAGAATGTGGAAATTTGTCTTTCAAGTCCTTCCTCAGATATCTCAAAAATTAATATATGTGTGAAAGTGTGCAATAATACTTGACAAAATAAGTGAAAGTACAATAACATTAAATGCTGGGAGACAGCCTCTAAATACTTCAAGTGTTCCATAATTTTAACTTTGTCTCTGTAACTGAATTATTTGTTTGTTTGTTTGTTTGTTTGTTTGTTTGTAGGATGGGATCCAAAGATAATCCAACAAACAAAATTCTGTAAACTCTTGTGAAGAGATACTGGAAGGCTTTGTATAAAAGGGACTTAGTACAGTAATGCATCTTGAAACTTGTTCAGGCCCTTGCACATGAGATCTGTAACTAACAAAAACATGCTACTAGATTTCAGTTTTCTTCTCTCACACACAGCACGAGAACCTGTGCTATCAGGAAAGACCACAGAAGGGTGCCTCTGGATCCAAACCATCTTAATTTTTTAAAAATAAAACATTTTAACCTTTGAAACTTCTTTACACTTTAGATTATTGCAAAATACATTCTGTGGCCTGATTCTAAGTCTCGGTACACCAGCAAATAAGCATTTACCATAAATTTCACCTACTACTCTGTAAGACAAATTCAGAAAGCATTATCTATGTTGCTGTGTCAGTACAAATTTATAGTATTGGGATTCCAGTATGAACTAAGATTTTGAGCAGAATTATTTCACATGTTTGTTCTTTTGCGCCAATTTCACTGCTTGATGATGTATTAATGTATCCCAAAAGCTCTATTTTACCTTTATCAGTTAATATTTTTCTCTCTTTCTAGCAGATGCATCCTTAAATATCCTGCCATCAACTCCACAAAGTGAAGACAAAGCTGACTTTCCAGTAACCCTTCCTCCATCTTACCCTTCCTCCCCCTTTAAGCCCTTTTGTCTACCTCTCTTTCAGGCTACTTCAGCTTTTCTCACATTCAGCAGGCCATATCCTGTTGTTTCTTTTCTATGTCACTAGGATCTATCATGTTTCCCAACTTCTAGATGTTGAACCCTCTGAGCAGAAATTCCAAATAATGTAGAGAACTTCTACTGTTAAAACACATGCCTTATTTCTGATATCCATTCGCTCATCTGTGTACTTTTTTCTTGGGTAACATTGTCAATCGTACAGTGTTGGATTTGACATAGCAAATACTATGGAATCGATCCAAACGAAAACAATTAAAGTGGAAAGATGATATCAGATCTTGCTCTAATATGGATTTGCAACTCACATATAGCCACAGACCCTCTGACTTGAATATTTCCATGTTAAATACTATTTTCAAAATATGATTTTTTTTCAAAGTTACAGTATAGGAATGTTCTGAAAATAAGAAGGTTACAACCAGCTTATGCTCCATGGCAGATGAGCAGAGCTTTTATTATGCATCAAATTGTTTATTATGCTTCTAAAAATAATTTTTAAAAGAAGTGACAAATACATGTAGTGATAGGGTGAAATCCCTTATAAGTCAGTTTTCCATCTTCCCAAGTATATGACTATATCAAGAGGCTGCCTTAAACAACAAAATCATTGAACCTTAATATCAGTGATTAAAGATGGCAAGATACTCATCCAAAGATAGAAAGCTTTAGTTTTCAAAAATTTTAATTAGAATTATACAGTATGGTGTAGTGGTTAAGAGCACAGGCCTGGGACTCATTCAGTCTGGGTTCTTGTCCCCACTCAGCCGTGGAGCCAACTGGATAATTTGGTTATGGAGCTCTTTGGATGACTTTGGGTCAATCTCAGACCCTCAGGATTACCTGCATTACACAGCTGTTGTTGTGGTGGTGATAATATTGAGAGCGGGAAGAGTAATTTTATGTTAGTCCTTTGAGTACTTTGTAAGAAGAAAAGGGGGGGGGATACAAATCTATTTAATAAATAATTAATAGTAGCTGTGAAATCTCAGACCAGTATATCAATGGGTTTTTTCTCAGCTTAATTTCCCTTTTTGAAATGAGTTTCAAATGCAGCTTTTAATGGCACCTTTCCAGATTGATGAAATTACCAAAGTAATAACTGATTATTAAAATAGGGAAAGCACCTGTTCTGGATGGATTTCCAACTGAGTGTAGAAGCATTCTCATTTTTTCTAGTTATACAACTCCATAGATTGCATAATTCTGTGTTTGAATCTATTTCATCAGCAGTCATGGCAATGCTTATCTTATAGTAATTCCTAAATCAGACAGAGAGCAAACCTTTTGTCAATCTGTTCTTTGATTAATGTTGATATTAAAATGTTAACTGAAATTTTCTTTGACAGACTAAACATTTTTATAATGTTAGTCTAGCCAGACTATGTTGGGTTCACTAAAACTAAGGAAGGGGTCACACTGAGAAATTTTGGTTTTCTTACAGAATTTCAGAAATGGCCTGAAATTTTGTATGAAGCTTCTAGAGCCAGAGTTAGGACCAATGGAGTCCTGTCTGAGTTTTTTTTTTTTTCCTTTGTGTGAGAAGTATTAGACAGGGATTTCTTTTTTCCCCTTCATATTTGATCTATGTTTTGAACCCCTGGTGTGTGCTATCAAAGAAAACTCTAATGTCCATGATTTTGTGCATAATGCATTAGAATATAAACTTACTCTCTATGCTGATAGTTTTCTATTATGGTTTATTTCAAACTTTGTTTATCATATGCAGCCTTGATGCTGATGGTTCATGATTTTGGACACTTACCTAGTTATTCACTGAACTAGTAAAAGTCAGCACTGATATTGGTTGGAAATAATACACCTCAACTGTGTTATCTAATTGGCAATTTAAACTCTGTGCAGAATGTACTAGTTATCTGGGAGATAATTCCCCAAGCGATAAATCACTTGGGAGTTATATTTGAGTAAGTTGATAAATGGGAGCTCAAGAGACATTGACAGATAGGCATTTATAAAATTAAGTTATGGGGTAGGTCAATAAAGTAAATGTAATACACTAAATTCTTTATTTTTGATGTGGTATTTTCCATGATTTTGGACACTTACCTAGTACCCTAATACAATGGATGGAGGATGTAATGAAACTTTCAATGTTTGAACTGGTAGCCTTTAGGCATAACTTACAAAACAATAAATATATGGATATTTGAGGAGCCTCTATTTATTTTAATACTAAATTCAAAACATGCATATTCAAAACATATAGGTAACATAATCAAAACATAAAAGCATAATAAATCAAAATTAAAATATTACATAAAAGCATTAGAATAAAACAATTTAAACTAAAATCAACTAAAAACCAGAAATAGGATCAGCTAAAATTAAATTGCCACTAAAATCAGTTATTAAAAAAAGCTGGATAAAAGATGTGTCTTTGCTTGCCCCTAGAATGATAACAGTGATGGTACAAGGGGCATCCTCTCTGAGGAGCCTATTCCGAAAGTGGGGCGCAACCACTGAGAAGGCCCTTCCAGCCATCATCTCCTTCACCTCTCTAGGAGATTTCTCCTTAAGAAGAACTCCTCACTTGATCTTAACAGATATGTAGGGCCATATGGGAGAAGGGCATCCTTCAGGTACCCAGGGCTTTATATCTAAGTACAAACACCTTAAATTTGGTTGCCAGTGCAGGTGACATAAAACTTGTTTGATATGACCTATGAACGAGATGCTAGTAATCACATGGCCCTATTTTGAATGAACTGAAGTGCCCACACCATCTTCTAATGTAGCCCACATATGGCATGTTGCCATATTCCAACCAGGATGTTACCAGGGTGTGTGGCTGTGGCTAAGTTTTGTGTGTCAAGATATGGTCATACTTGGTACAGTAGTCGCAGTTGAAGAAAGGTGCTCCTGATTACCAAGTCCGCTTGGGACTAAAGTGAGAGGTGTGGATCCAGGAGTACCCCAAAGCTGCAAACCCTGTCCTTTAGGGGGAGTACAAACCCTACTCCATTCAACCAATTATTAAATATTGTTAATAATGACATTATGTTCTATATACTAACCTATCAAAATATGCATTATAAATGTAACCAGTGCTACAGATCTTTTTACTTTCTTAAACATTATTCAAATATTTCTGAAATACGGTTGATTTTTTCTTTTTTTCCTGCTTTTTATTATTTATTTATTATTTAGGCTTATATACCACCCCTGTAGTCCTTCAGGGCTCTGTGGGTGGTGCACAACACAAAACAAATAAAAAGAAACTATAACATTCATACTATAAAAGCCATCCAGTACAATACAAAAAATTATCTAATCTACTCTAATAAACAACTACCACAGTCAGTAAAATTACCTTGCCACAGCAGTGACAAAAATAACCATTAAAATTTCTAAAAATATAAAATAGTTTTATAAAATAGTTAAGAACCAGCGGTTCATAAAATATCTGGAAAATAAAAACATTGTTGCCTAGTGCCAGAAAAAGAGTGCCACACATACTTTTTTGCAGATGATTGTATGATGTAGCTATTTTTGTGTTGAGTGATAAAATAAATTTTAAAATGGGTAACATTGTCAGCATAAACATATTGTCATTACTACTGCTACTATATTTGGTATGTTTGTTTCATTTCTGTACTGCCCAACAGTTGAAGCTCTTTGGGTGGTTTGCAACAGCACAGTAAAAAATACCATAAAATGCAGTGTATTAAAACATACCAAAATCATGTAAATGTTTACAATACAAAAAATTAAAACCAAATTTAAACTTGATCAATATACAATGCATGCTCATGCACACGCAGATTAACTGTAAATTTAGGAGTGTTGTTGCAAAATGGAGCAGGGAGTTTGGGAAACTTTTGATCTTGCGTCCTGCGTTCCCTCTTCCTTTAAAATTTATAGGGAAATACTATTGTGTTTCCATATTATAGTTACTCAGTTTCTGAGTCTTTCTGGCAGTGGCCAACCATGGTATCCCATTTCATTTCAGACTTAACAGCCTATGCAGTTCTCACTAAGTATGGAGCAAGGCATATCACACTTGACAGGGCAGGCATTCATTTAAGCAACAGCAGAGCCAGATATTAGTTCACATTTTCACCACCTGTTTTACATTTCTGTAAAGATCCCTTAAAACACTCCTGCAAATTAGTTGGAAACTGATAGATTAATTTTGACTGTCATGCATGACTGAAAGTCTGTTTAAAAGTAACAGCAGAATGTTATACGTATCTACTCAGATGTTTAATGAAACTAACTCTCAAGTGCATATAGGATTTCAATTGGAATGGGTAAAACTGAATTTCCTCTGCTTTTTATAGGGTTGTTGTTGTTATTATTTAGTCTAGTTTCAAACTGAACCAAATTTAAAGGAGTTTAAAACTAACATAAGTGAAGTGTTATTTTGGAGAGGTTTACAGCTTGGAATGATACCTTTTAAAGGGCTCAAAATAGTAAGTGATCCTAAAAGCATTTAAAGTGACGAAATTTGAAACTTTAAACCATAGATTTATTTTTGCTGTACATATTGTTGTTCATATAGCTGACAGTGCAGCATCTTCTGTAGCATTTTATCTGCATGTGAGACCATTGGACTTATTTGGAAGAATGCAATAGCTACCTTGAAAATTCAAGTTATGTACAGCAGTAAAAATGCAATAAATTCATCTCTGCCCCCCATGTCACACTATTTTGCCCCCCCTTTTCATGCATGCAGGAGCTCTACTCCAATGCATACAAAATGTTGAACTCTTCTGTATATGTAGACATTGGAAAAGCATGTGTGTGTGTGTGGGGGGGGGTTCTTTGGAGAATACGTTGGCAAATTGTGTTCTGCTACCAATCTGACATTGTCTAAACCTTCTCATTTAGACTTTCCAGAAGAGTCCTGAAAAAAAATAATTTGTAGTAGTAAAGATGTGGCAAGTGACATATTTGAGGAAAGAGAATATAATCCATGTTTTATAAGAAATTACTACATTATGAAGAAAAACTGGGAAGCAGATGGCCTAATGGTAAATATTGGGAGGATAATCTACTGCCCTTTGAAGTCATCTGTTAGATTCTTTGTATTCATATTTGAAAATATTTAATATAATCTGGACTATTTATTTGGATTCCAGGACTAATTCAAGTTGATGTTCTAAATATAATAAATATTAACTACCTCTGATATATAGACCTCAAGCCAGTCAAGCCAATCTTTTTTCCACTGTATTCCATCTCTACTCAATGACTAAGTTAGGACATAGTACTAAACTATTAGTTTAAAGTTACATGCACAAGCCTAGAGTTCATGCAGTCCCTGTAATACAGCATTTATGTATTATATTTATATCTATATCCCTTCTCTTTTTCCTTTCAAGGAATTCAAGGTGACTTACATAGTTCTTCTCCTCCTCTCAAGTTTATCCTCACAAGAACCCTGTGAGGTAGGTTGGGCTAAGAATCTGTGACTGGCCCAGAGTCACCCAGCAAGCTCTATGGCTGAGTGAGGACTAGAACCCAGATTCCGAGTCCCAGCCCAGCACTCTTAACCACTGCACCACTTTTCTTCCATTTTTAACTAGTTTTCATGGCAGTGGCATAAAGAGCTAGTTACTTATAACTAATTTATAGACACATAAACCACAGGTTCAGCTTCCCTAAACCATAGTTAAGACCAACCAAAGTTACTGTATTTTGAAATAATAACAAACCAGAGACAGAAACGTAAGTTTCTAAACACCCTATGCTTAGAGGAAGAAACTTTGAAACACAGAACACCAAGGCTCATTCATATAAAACTAAACTGTACATCCAAGTACAGGCTGTGTGTGATTATGCTCGTTGAAGGACTTCCTTTCACACAGCCATTTCTGCATCCTTACTTGTACATGAAATCATGCAGTGATCCAATCTCAGAGGAGAGCAAACATAACAAAGATAGGGAAGAGCTGTTTGTTTGTTTAAAATGTATTTATTTTTGCTTTATTTACATCTGGAAAGGTAATGAGATGAGCAAAATGGAAATATTGGGGATATGCTGTGGAAAAGTAGAGATAAGCTTGCCTATGGAAGTCTTGTATTCCAGACTAATTCTAGCTTGAATTACTGACTAGTCCTAAGATACCTTTTACGCATACTTTTCCATAAAGATTTGAATAATTTAATAATGGCTTTTTTGTTAGGAGTTATGTATCTCAGTTCAAACTTGCTAAAGTAACATTCTATTTAAGCGCTAGCCTGGTAGCCGTAAGTGAGATGGAATTAGGTGCAGGTTGGGTGCAGAGCAGCTCTGTCTTTTCTCTGTACCCAGCATAGAAACCAAATGAGCTGCAAGGCAAGTACAAAAAAATGGCAGACTAGCAAGTTATTGGCAGAGCTATGATAAAGTTTTAAGGGCCATGTATGCCTCATGGCATGCAAAAGTTTATCTTTCTTCTGTGTCACTTTTTAAAACTTTATAAACTGACCAGACAATGTGACAAAGCTTTATAAACTGGTCAAACAAGACCTAGCCTCCTAGCTTCTAAATTAAGTAAACAGTCTGTGAAATATTTTGGCTACTTCTTTCTTACTGTTTTCTCAAATATAACCAGAAATGTTCTAAGTTTTATTGCTGGGAAGAGATATGTTAAATATATGTTTACTATACTTTCACTGATCCTTATTTACAGAATAGTATTACACAGGGATGGTGGAAGGAACTAGAGTGTTGACTAGGTTAGAGCCAGGGCAGCGGACAGTAATTCTGGAAAGATTTGGAACATAATTTTGAGCACAGAGACTACTGTGAATATTTATGCAGGCATGACAGTGTTCATATATTTGAGGAGCAGCTGCATACCTTCCTGTATACAAGATTTTCTTGTATATGAAATACCTATTTGTATAATCTTTCTCCCCTTCTTTAGCATGCATTAGTAAATACTAGCCTTCTTTTGTGAAAAATTAACATCACTTTATTTCATAGACAGGGGCAGAATATAACCCCTATTCAAAGACTGTTGTCACTTGGGTTTTATTATGCCATATTTTTAATGTACATGTACATACTTTGATCTGTTAAAAATTACTTCCATTTCAAAATTAACTTACTTCCTGCATAAACATTTACTTCCATTTAAAATTTATAGCACAATTATTTCTTTTTTTACTGTAGTTCAGAATTTGGAAATCCATGTTCTATGACATCACATAAAATCTATTATCCTACAGCTTTTTAAGAGCGCAGTGTACAGAATACTTGTCTCATGAAATTTCTATTTGGCTCTGACTCCTTTACTTTCTGTTATTTTGATAGTGTTCATCCCTTTAAGTGCTCTCTCTGTCAGGCTCCAAGATCTTCCATGTAAGCTGATCTGTGTTTTCTATAAATATTTTGTCTGCTGACCGAGACAAGAACACTTGCATTAGCTACATTGATCAATCTACATTACTTCCTATCATATAGTAGACAATTAATACTTCATTGTAAAGACTCCCTGGTGCACTTGTTTAGAATGAGATCATTTAACGCAGGAACCACAGGAGTTCTACACAAAAAGAGAGCTTGGAGAGGGTGAAGCTAACAAGGGAAGGAAAAAGATAGTGTACAAGAAAATTGCATCCATAGATCAAGTTAATTTGTATTTCAATAGTCAGGATTTCTGCCAGTTATTTTCTACAATTGTATTGCATCCATTCTCTTGAAATTTCATAGCCTGTATGTATTTCATATATTTTATTTATTGTGGAGTGTCATAACAAATGTAGCAACATGCTTTATAATTATCTATTGAATGAAAAGGCTGTTGTGTACAAAATGTTTATTTTTAAATAAAAATGGTAAACTATTTTTATTTCAGACCATAGAGAAAGTTCCATGATGGGCAATAAAATACACAGAAAGCACAGTGATTTTAGTTACAATGTGTGCTTATCAGATATTAAGGCCTCAGACCTGTACCCAGCTTTCTGGCAGAAAGCCTCATTTGATCCATTGGATATTGTCCAGTGGTGATTAGACACCCATTGAATCTGTTGTGCATGGGGCATTCACTCTTGTGTATTGAGAATTCAACATTTATGTGGGCAATCTAAACCAAACAGAAATATTTGTTTCAGAAGGAACACACACTGGCAGAGCTTAAATATGGAAGCTTTGTTGACTTGTTCTCTTCTGATTTGCACTTATTTTGGAGCGTCCTTTTAGAAACTCTAAATTACTGTTGCATAAGCAGTTTATGCCACTTGCACAATGGAATTGGCAAGGCCAGTGGCAGCACAGAATGAAAACCTTGGTTGGCCCTTCAGGATGGCAGATGAATCTGAAAATTTCCCCAGTGGGATTTATGACATTTGATTCAGAGAACTAAGAGGTCATGTGTTCTAATTCTGTGTCAATCAATTTTCCCTATAGAGTACTTTTAAACATTTTATCTGCTTTGCATTCTGAAATTTAGGAAAATATCTAACTCTGTATGTATAATTTGGCTTATTTGAAATTGCATTTAAAAAAACCAAGAGGCATCTAGATCACTGTTGAACACCAGGAAGTTCAAATTTAGGGCCATGTGCCCCAGTTGTTTAGCTTGCAAATGATTTGGGTTATTTCAGTTATTTGTACGTTAAACAAGTTGACCATATAGTACTAAAGTTGACCTTAGTAGTAATCCAGATGGCTTTTCCCTGGTATTATTTTTTTATTTTTATTTTTTATTTTTTTGCATTGTCAAGCAGAATGCAGCTAACGGGATTAGGATCTGGAAGTAAAAATGGGAATTGTTCCTCCCAGAATTGTTCATTCCTGCCTTAAAATGAAAAGAAGCTAAACGTTTTTATAGTTCAGGTAAATAAAACATGAGTTTTGCTTGTATAGTTAAGACAGCATATGGTTTTATTGCTATTTGCAAGGTACTATTTTATCCCTCCTGGTAGGGTTCTTAGGTTTAGCAATTCTTAGTTGGCACTCTTACATATGTAAGTAGTCAATCTTTTTTTCCCTCTTCTTTCCTCATCTGTGTTCTTTTATGCTTGAACTGTAAGCCTGACAGCACTGGTCTGTGTTATTCTTGTATTAATCTATAAGGGACTTTTGGAGCTTTACCTGATAATGTAGTAAAATGCATTACATATTTTATAATTAAATTAGTAGTGATATAGATTAATGTGCAGATGTTTAAAATGCCTATAATGTACATATATTTTTAATAAAAAGCTTGTCTTACTGGATGTCTACAATTTGGTTTATATTATTTGCTATGCAGTGTTTTTATAATTTTACTGGATATTTAAATGAAGTAGTGATTTTTTTAAAAAGACACCTACCTTCAACCATCAAAGTAGTAACTAAGCCTATAAATTGTTCAGCTTATTAGCAGATGACTTTGTACATCTTTTTAATAAACTGTATTGCTCTTTTAATATATGACCATTTTATTTTTTGTATTTTAGCAGAACACACTAGTAACCACACTTTTGGGGACACTGAAATACCTAGAATTGTTCAAACATCTGTATTCGTCTTTACATTTTAGTGTACCTTACAGGATGTTGGATCCAATACTGGCCATCCACTACCAAAACAAAAAGCATTGATAGAATAGATTTATTTTCCATAGATTTCTCCTTCCATCTGCAGCCCCATCATACACCCCAGATCTGTTACAAAACACTGGGGGACTCTTTGAGGGATCTTTCCATATGTATTTATTTATCATCTTTATATCCTTCCTTTTTTCCTTTCAAGAAATTCACGGTGGCTAATTTGTCCTCCTCAATCTTATCCTCCCAACAACCCTCCCTGTGAGGTAAGTTGAGCTGAGAATCCGTAACTGGCTCAAAGTCACCCATGACTGAGTTGGGGACGAAATCCCAGAGGAAAGCAAGAGGATGTCTTGAATGGGTTTACTACATATAATGTTCTATTTCAGTTTTATTTTCCATAGGCTAAGCTACTGATAAGTGACATTTTTCTCCAAGTGCATCAAGTACAGCCACACTTATTTTAAAGTTACCATTATGTTAACATCAGTTACAAATTTGTGAGGAACAACTCTTGTGTCAGTTTTACAATTTCTTACTAGATTATGTGTTTCTGTTACTTAATATTGCATTGGTAATTTTTAATATTGAAAGTGAAGTATTAATATATTATATGAATGCATAACTTGCAGGGTGGATTTGAAGGGCAAGATAAATTGCAGCATGCATTCACTGGATATGTTTTTGTTTACACCTTAAATTGATTTATCCCTTTGCATTAATTAAAGGTAGGTGTTATATTCTCCTCTCTGCACTCAAAATGTGCCTGCTCTTATCTTATTTGGAGATTTGCAACGGGTGCTTGGTTGGTTTCTTTGTGAACAAAAGAGTCAACTGAATGAACCTTATTTGTCTTTATGTTCCTATGAATTAGATGGATTCTAGGATGGATGGATAAATTAGTCTATTTGGGTCATTTTGAATAGACTTAGAAGTGTATTCTGTCCAAGAATTTTAAGAATGTATAGCAATATTAATTTACTTACATAAGCAATTTCCCATAACTTATGCATTTGATATGCAGCTTTCCTTAATGTACACATTTTTGTAGAGATTTTTGAGACAACTGCATTACAAAGTTTGGCTTAGTATATTATCTAAAGGATAAGCTCTCTATTTTGGTTCACTTAAACATGCAGGCAATCCTTAATTCTTCCTTATTGTTGATTATTCCTGGTTGTTACCATGATCAAACTTTTATGTATGTATGTATGTGTACATGTATATGTACGTAAGTGGATTTTGTATGAATATTCATTCAAGTGTGTGTTATGATCTAGGGTTCTATATATGTTCCTGCGATTTTCAGTTTAGGTGTGACATACTGCTCATTAACCTTCAGAGATAGAACCAGTCAACATACTACTCTTTTTAATGTGATTCCCTCTTTTGAAAATGTGTACTGTGTTGCTAGTGGAATATGAACATAGCTCTCTGGATTTGTGTCTACATGGTTTTTGTGCTTGTGATACATAGTATTGAATATGAAATATATGCCTCACTTTTCTTTGTGGAAAGTACTATGCAGTGACATACAGGTATTTTAGTGTCTCAGGAAAGTATGATGATACTACTTTTTAAAAGCTGAAGGTTTGAAACAGAAAGAAAAGGCTTTTCTGAAAATAAAAGAATCAGGAAACATAACGGTACAAACTCTGAGATATAGCATAATATGTTGTAGCAGGTGATAAGGCAACTGAAATAACTTTTGGAAAGCTGTGAGTAAATTCATTCTCTTTTCAAAAAGCTTTACAAGCTAGAAGAGTCACACAAACTCTCTCTCTCTCTCTCTCTCTCTCTCTCTCTCTCTCTCTCTCTCTCTCTCTCTCTCACACACACACACACACACACACACAGCCAGCCAGCCAGCCAGCCAGCCAGCCAGCCAGCCAGCCAGCCAGCCAGCCAGCCAGCCAGCCAAAGAGACAGAGACAGAGAATCTTCACTTCTATGTCTAGAATATTGGGCTTGAGTTTAGAAAGCCTAGTATAAATACCACTAGGGTCAAATAAAGATGTAACAAATTTAGGGTTAGGGTTAAAGGAATCATTTTACATAATTACTGGCACGTACAGTTTCATGAGCAAAATACTGAAAAGGTCCTCTGTTCTTCCCAATAAAAAGTCAGAGATGTATCCTATTAAACTCAGCTGCCTCAGAGAAAGGGAGGGAGAGAGAGATTATATCCCAATCTTACATGCAAGGAAATTTATGCATGACCACTCTAGTCATTATGCTTTATTCTGTTAATTGACTGTTCTTTTGAAGTTAGTTAGCCAAAGAGCTACAGTTTAATCAGTTTTTGGACAGAACTAATGTTTTAAAAACAAAACAACAAAATATGTTTTGTTTGTTTCTAAAGGTACGACAGAGCGGGTGTGTTTGATCCAGGGCACAGTGGAAGCACTAAATGCAGTGCATGGCTTCATTGCTGAAAAGATTCGAGAAATGCCTCAAAATGTGGCCAAGACAGAACCAGTTAGCATTCTGCAGCCTCAGACAACTGTCAATCCGGACCGCATCAAACAAGTGAGTTTTGGGTGAGAAAGGAATAAGCTGATTTTGTATAAAAGGTACTTCAGTGAAGCCCCAAGAAATTAACATGTAAGGCATTCATATGAAATGATCTTAGCAATAATGACAGAAACCTTTTCTCTATGTATGGAAAATACCTGATTTTGAGGGTTATTTTCATCCTCCTGCTCTGAAATAATTTCCTGATGTTAACATCAACAGGAAGATCTCCAGAATGACTAGATAGTTATATCAGATTCCAATTTTAAGCATTTCCTCTCTCCCTGGCCACTGTAAACATTAGCTTGCTTGGAGCTTTAATGTCAATTTTGCTGCCTTTGCAGTTTGTGAAACATTATTGGGGTCGATGTAGAGGTGTGTGTGTTTGTACATACATAGACACACAAAATCTTCCAATCTTCTCCTAGTATTGTTCCCAACTGATTACCACCAGCTTTGCTCCCAAATTGCAAGAAACTAATTTAAATGAAAGCAAACACTTAACTGCTGATTATAATAAACTATGTATCTTAGCTTGTAAATCCACTGTCAAACTCTGGACTGCGTTCTCCTTAAGAGATACAAACACTGAAGAGGGTTCAGAATGCTGTAGGAAGGCATACATTTAAGAAAGTGGAAGATTCATCCTCTCAGTAGTTTAGACAGGTTGAATGGATAGCTTATAGTAGTTACTGAAAGCAGTAACTTTTGGCAGAATCAGACATACTGTGCCTTTTAAGATAGGTCAGATCTAAGTCAAAAAACCTCAGATTGTTAGAACCTTGTCAGCAGATTGCTAGATCAGAATGTACAGTCCAAATAAAATTTTAAAATGATTTTAAATTTTACCTTTTTAAAGAGATATTATAAAGCAATGTTTTTGCTTTTATCATGTATGTAAAATGTGATCAAAATAAATGCAAATATTTAAAATATGTACTCTGACTTTTTGTGCTTTGCTATTAGTGGGAAGGATCCAATGCTAGCACTGTTGACATGGTGCTGGAATAAACCAATACTTGTGCAATTAAGCTAGAGCTAGTGCTGGGACATCACTGGATACTTCCCAGAAGGTTTCAAGTAGCACAGAAATAGATAAAAGCTTAAGACATTGTGAAGAACTAATTCTTCTCTTTCAAAACCTAGTCTATATAAAGTATAAAAGAAATCCATGTGTAAGATGGATGTTCGTCAAAAAGAATTCTTAATGTCTCTTTATGAGCCCAAATATTATTTATAATTCATCATTCCACTTCGAAGTTAAAAAATGTGACCACTTGGTAAACTAAAATGTTCTTGTCAAATATTTCTCTATACTCACTTCTCTCTTCTTTTGACATAGTTTGAGTCTTACAATACTTTTTCAAACCAGAATTTGAAAAAAGAAATAATCTATTTGGATTCTTTAATTCAGTTATATTTGGCTAGTCTATATTCTATAATTATTACTAGCTATATTCTGCTAGTAATAAATTATGACTTTTAAAACAGCTGTGTACAGTATAGATAACATATAATTTAGAAATTAGCAGCAGTATTCTTATTTGTACCACATTCTCTAATATTTCAAACTGTGAAGAAAAGAGGAACACTTATTTTTATTTATTTGTTTGTTTGTTTAAAGTGTTTATATGCTGTCCCCTTGCTGTATAGCTTCAGGACAGCTCACAGAAATAAATCTGTTGTTCTCAGGTTCATTACAGTTGTAACTAATTTGATCTAGGGGATTATTGAAAGAAAAAGTTATATCACTCCAGACATTTTCTCTCTATTAGCAATTTCAGCTGCCCTTCTATATATTTAACAATTTCTGTTCAAAAAGTAGACATATTTGAATGAAAATACATTTTAAAAACTATTTTGCCCTATGCATCCCATGCATTTATATAGTCTGGTATTACTGGCAATGTTTTGGGCTTCTTACTTTAAGAGAAAAATGTGAAAAAAGGGGAACAAAATTATGCTGTGTGGAAGACATGGACAGAGAAAAGTTATAATAGGTCATCCAATGAAACTAAACAGTGCAGGATATTAAGGACAAAAAACGCATTGTAGGTTTAATTTTCAATATGTGCTGCTCAGACCTCTATGGCTATGGTATGGCAAAGTACCATATATAAAGAAATAATTCTTCATATACCAAATAGTTGGCTTATGGAATTATGCATAGCCACCAACCTAAACAATGTTTAAAATGGATTTGACAAATTTATGGGTATGAAAGATAGTAATAATAGCCATTGGTCTTAATGAGAACAGAAAGAGCATGCCCCTGAATACCAGCCATGCCTCTTATAGGCTTATGAAGACACCTGTTGTTGGCAACTGTAAGAAAGAGGATATTGGATAAGATAGGCTTTTGCTTTGATTCAACCAACCCTTCTTTTAATTTTCCAGCAGGTCATCACTCCCTCAGATACCCCAGAACAGTGTTGTATTTGTGATTTGCCTGTTAGTAAAAAGCAGAAAGAGAGAAATATTTATAATTCATCATAGAAAGATTTCCTTGATCCAGGATAGTAATATTATATAAAGAAAACTATCCCTGTAGGGAAAAAATGCTATATGTGTTCTAGTATAGGTTTTACCTAAACCAGTTTTTCCTTTAGGCAACATTTTATTATCATTTTCCAGTAGCTAACCATTGTATTGGTAAATCAGCTTAGCACTACATTTTAAAATAATGATATTTATATGATAAAAATCTTATTTTGTTCCTGAGCTCATGGAGTATATTAAGACAAATCTTTTGGTTCTGAGGCTTTTTTCTTTGTAGCAGGAGCACATACAGTATGAAAGCAGGCTAGACATACATGTTAAGCAAGGTAAGGAAGCTGTAGTTATATTTTTGAAAATGTTACCATTTCAACTCCAGTGTCTAGCTATCATTGTTAAAAAGTTTAAGAAATATTTACTTCTGAAAATGATCCATTGAAATCAAAGTCATCACAGTACTACTTTTCTGCCTAGAGATGCTATAATGATGCCCATGCCAAGAAATCCAGAATTTCTAGATTTCTGATACTTCTGATATTTCTGATATATGTATTCATAGCTTTTGATATTCCTTGAGGTTTTGAGTAGTGGTTACTGTCATTGCTTCTGAAGATGTTATAGGCATCCAGGCAAGCCTAATATAGGATTGCGTGAAGAAGAAATGCTGCTGTAAGTTCTGCCATTATCAGTCCAAATGTCCTTAAAGCTTATATTCCTGGAATGATTAAAAACTGCAATCCTACTCCTACCCTGTGTCAGGTTTGTTAAAGAATCTCAGGAATTAACTAGATCCTAAAAGCATCCTTCTACTTGTTTAAAACTCTCTATAACTGTATGCTGAAATAAAAATCAGAATTTCAGATGGAAAAGTTATCAGAGTTTAGCAATCTGAATTAGTCATATAAGTCCACATGCTTTACTTAATCAGACATGTGCATTACTTGATCAGACATGTACAGCTGTCCATAATGTCTCATTGAACAAAAAAAGATGCCATTTTTCCTAGTGGGAAGAAAGGAAGTTACAACTTACAGTATATCCACAATTTATACAAGCTACAATTGGTGTGTGTGATGTACAAATGTCTTGTATTTTCTGATAATTAAAATATTCTGTGACAGTTCTATCTGGGCTAGAATGCTATGCTATAGGCAGCTGGCTAAGAATATGCAGTACCTAAGCTGAGACTGAGACCACCACCATTAGTGACCCAGCTTTCTCATTCTGAGTGCAACTCAACCAACATTGAGAAGATGGGCTGAGAGGAAAGATGTTGTGGATATTAAATTAGAATGACAATGGAGCATCCAAACTGAGGAAGTTGGAAAACAAAGTACCAGAAGGTTTGGAGATGTGTAAATAGGATGCAGGGAACAGTACAGGCTTGCCAAGAGAGAACTAAATGGAAGATGTGTTGCATTGCTCAGTAAAGTAGGCAAAGTTGTGCAAGCATAATTCTTCCATCCAGGTCTCTGTAATACATGCCAGGTCAGCCCTTTCATCCAAGATTTCATTGTAGATTAGATTAGATATTACATGAGAGCCGTTTTATTCTGAACTGATCTGGCATTCATTAGCAGCTCCTCCAGGCCTGAGGGCATTAGATTGATATTGCCTGGTTTCAGCTAGTTGGGAAAAGAACCAGAATAGACGATAGCCATCAAACATCTAAATGCTCTTCTGTTGTGTTGGCTAGAATGCTGTACCTTTCATTGCCCATGACCACTGATAGGGGCACCCCACTGTCCCCCGGAATTCTCAGTGACATATTAAAGCCAATTAAAAATTAATAAAACAAGTACTGAAAAAATGGAAAGAGTGCCTATGGTTAAAAAAACAAATCCCTCATGCTTTACAATATTTGGGCCAGATTACCCAGCCTCACCCACAGCCTTACACACACACACCCTTAAAACATACAACAACAAACTAACCTAAACTGATAAACAATTATTGCTATTGGGTCATATTAGCCCTCACATACTAAGAGTCCAAGTTCATGTTCCCCCGCCCCCATACTTTGGGCACTGATATATGGATATCTAAGGCCACAGGGCCGTGGTTTCTTTCTTACATTTTTGGAAGAGTAGTATTAGATCTAACTAGAGTTTCTTTTACTGTTACAATTCATAATCCTTTTTCAGTTGATGTTGCACCCAGATGTACTTTTCCCTCCTCTATGGAATTCAGTTTAAAGCCCTCCTAATAGACTTCTCCTTACTGTGGCCAAGTACATCCTTCCCTTTCTTTGTAAGGTGCAATTCATCATTTGCCAGCTGTCCATCTTCTTGGAAGCTTAGCCCCTGGTTCCAGCATCCAATCTCTCACAACTGCACCAACATCATAACCAGGAATTCACATGGAGCATTTTTTTCTCATGTCTTTCGTTCTTCCATAAACTGGAAGGATTGATGAGAAAGCTAACCAGTGCTCTTAATTTTCTTCCCTAATGTTTTGAAGTCTTCAAAGCTCCTGTTAGCAGTGTCATTAGTTCCTACATGAATGAGAAGGACGGGATAGAAACACAGAAAAATCCATTTAGAAGCGGCCTCCTGGGCAATCTAGTCTAGCCCCCGGTTCCAGTCAGCTCCACTTATGTAATCCTCAGCATGTGGTTGTCCAGAAGACTGGTCATCCCCTCCTCCATGTCATTGATAAAAAGGTTGAACAGAATTGGTCCCAGAACTGAGTCCTGAGAAACTCCACTCTTCACCTGCTGCCATCCTAATGATTCCACACTGATAGCCACCCTCTGCTTGCAGTGTGTCAACCATACCCTAATCCATTGGACAGTGCATTGATCTATCCCAAAGCTCAACAATTTCTTGAACAGGAGATCATCCGGCACTTTATCAAAGGCCTTGCTGAACCACATTTACCATGTCCCCTCCATCAAGCCACCTCAAAACCTTATCATAGAATTCCATAGATCGTCTGGCAGGATCTGTTTTTACATAATCCATGCTGTGTGGTTGCTAACCTCCCATCCCTATCCAGGGTTTTTAGAGCTTTTCCTATTATGTCTTTCCCTGAATGGACATAAGGCTAACTGGCCTCTAATTCCCCATATCTCCTCTGCTACCCTTTTTGAACCCCCAAGTAGAACTCCCCCAACCCTCTTTGGGGAGAATACAGAATCAAAATAACCATTTAACATCCGTGCCTGTTCCCTTATATCAGTTACAGATCCTCTCCCTCCCATTTAAGTGGTCGCACCACCTGTGCCTCCTCCTCCTTCCTATTTACATGAAGGTAGAAGCCCTTTTTGTTGCTCTTGATATTCTTCACAAGTATCAGCTCATAATCAGCCATAGCCTTGCGAAGAATCCTTCTGCAATGTGCTGCCTCATCCTGGGAAATCCTTTTGTGTCAGTGCGTTGTGTATAACACATTGTATGAGCATTGATAGTCTGTTAGCTCCTGGGTGACAGCACACCTGGCAATTCCAAGAGTCTTCCTGACATACATGGTTTTTCATGTCGCACAACAGGGATTCTGCAACAATTATCACTCTTCTCCATTTGTTGTTGCAAACTTTGTTTTCTTTCCCCTTACTTGATTGACCTTTTGTCTCTTTTTCTAAGTTACTCAGCATATCATGTAGTTTCTGTAGTTCGTGTAGTTGTACAGTTTAAATAGTCTTTGGTTTTTAATTATAAATATTTTGAATTAATATTATACTATTGTAGGGAAGTTGGATGATCCTTTAGAAATGTATACAACCCTTTTCTTGTGTAGGAGGAACTAAAATGCATAGAAATTCTTTTGCTGAAAGTTTGATTTTACAGCTGAGATATCATAGAAACCACTGACTAGTCCTTTACAATAGCCTTGTTAGAAGGCAGCTAATATCCCTAGAAAGTTTCAGTGACAGCATTAATACTAACAAATGGAAATTCTTTTAAGAAAACTGATATTACGATTTTTAAATTTTCTCCATCTTATCATTAGAAACACTATTTTTTAAAGAACTCTTCCATATATAATAAATTAAAATTGCCAAATTGCTTCCAGCTTCTTTTAATATGCAGCTTCGCCTTAATTTTATTTCACAGAGAACTGTACACAGTGCTAATAATTATTCTGATAAAACAGATCATCATAGTACCAAATACTTCTATGCAACCAGCATACATTTTAAATAATAATTTATGAATTTGAAGAAAATCCAACGCAACTAACACAGTTATCCTATGGCCCCTAAACATAATCTAACATCAAAGATCAGAGACAAAACATAGAGCTGGAAATCTGCACTCTTATTTCCCTCCCCCTACCACTTCCCAATTGGAACTGGTGTACCTTTCCATGGTCAGAAAATTGACCCCAGAAAGGGGGTAAAGGTGGTTTTATGGAGGATAGGGAGGAGAGTAAACTGAATTTGTCAAGATATGGAATTCTGATCTTGCAATATGCTCCCCAGAGAGTTTTGCCTGACACCAGTTCTTTATTCATTCTGCTGCCAGGCCAAAACCTTTTTATTTGCCCAGTTTTTAATAGTTCCTATATATATATATTTATTGTATTTTAAATTTAGTACACTTTTCCTGGTTCTAATATTCTTTTAATTTTCTTGTGAACTATCTTGAGAATTTAAAATATAGGACGGTATAGAATTTTAAATAAATAAGCAAAAGAGACATCTAGGTAAAACGCAGAGCAGAAGCTCCATGGAGGTGGAGATCACCTCCACTTCTCTCCTGGTCTACACTGAATGCTCATAAATGTCCAAATTCAGGAGCTTACCAGCATTGAGAGTGCAACTGATAGAATTGTACCCTAGATTTTTTCGTAACTGACCATCTCTGGTCCTACATAAGGATGACATGTGTGTCCTAAGTAAGACTTTTCTACACAGCAGTAACCATTAAGATTGCCAAAAAGGCACCCTCTGCTACTCCAGTCATCATGAGCCTCAAAGTGAGCTGCTTAGTCAAGCTTCATAGGTATACTTTTTCCTATATACTCACTTGTTTGATTCATTAAGCCAATATCTTAACAAATTCAGACCTAAACCATTGTATTACAATCATCCAATTAAAAACCCTCTCATTTGGAGATTCCGTCACAACTGAAATACAGTCCTTTGAAGATGTAAAGTGACAATAGTAATAAGATATTGGGAAGCTGGGAAGCTAAAATTTACCACAAGGAACAGAAAAAGAACGAGAATGGATAAATAGGTAAACAGGAAAATAAAAGCAATGTGTAGCTGCACATGTTCAAGCTTAGATACTACCTGAGTTACAGCACAGCATTGAAATAAGAGGGTGTGCCACAGAGTTAGGGTTAATAGACATAGGATAAGGTTACAAAGAAGCTTCCCCACTACCTCTCCCCCTCCCTCCCTCCCTCCCTCCCTCCTCCTTCCCCCTTCTCTTCTTCTCACTATCCTTCTCTCTGTTATTGTTTGTGATCATTTAGTTTACTACCAACTACTACCCTTCCTTCGTCCTCCTTGCTTCAGCTTCCCATGCTTTCTAGATTAGTCCACTCTTTACTCACAGTAGTCCCACTCTATTTCTTCCTGAGATACTCTCTATTAACTTGTGTTCCTCTTAATAAAACTCCAAAGTTAAGTCCTGAATCTCTACTTTGTTCTTCATTCCCAAGAACCATTAAGAGACACTCTGCTACAATGTAGACCAAAGTCCTTAATTTAACCACACTGTACTCCTAGTAAAAGGTGCTAGTTTCTATACTATCCATAGCAGATTAATTGCCTTCCATCAGGAAACAAGTCAGGAGCTAGAGAAGAAGCTATTCCCCAGTATAAATTCCTCCAATCAGTCAGTATTCCAAAGGAATTTAGTCTCCAGAAATAGGGTCATCCGTGTAGGAACATGTCCTGACCAAGCAGAGTAACAATGAGGAATCTGTAGAAGGGCCACCTCAGTTCTTCTTAATTTCTGAGTTATTGTCTAAGATCATAAGTCCTCAAAATGTCTTTTCTGCAAGAAACTGTAAACATGCTTTGAGATATATAATAGAATCTTTTATTTTTAGATCTATTGAGAAAATCCAGCCTACCTTGAAATTGCCAATAAAAAAATATTTTTCCAAGCTAGCATTTATTTTCTTAATGCTTATGAAGATGGAAGCAGCAGTTGATTTTTTTTTCTCTAAAAACCTGTTAGATATAGGAAGGTATACTGTTAAAAAAGGACAGGAAAGTTGTTCTAAAGGCAGGGCCGTCTTAACAGCATTATGAGCCCCGGGCAAAGCAGTGTACTGGGGCCCCTATGACAACTACAACAACTGTTAATTTTGGAAGTTTTCCCATTTTCCAAGGGTTAACCTACAGAGATTAGGATGGGGCCCACGGGCAAGTGCCCATCAGACCCATGCGTTAAGACCCATCAGACCCATTAAAGGGACTAAAAGCAGTATGATAAGAAACAAACATGTCCTTCAGAAGGCAAGCTTCAAAAAAAGACTAGTTAATGTCTTTAAGGAATATTGAAGTATAGAATTGGGAGATAATTCAGGGAATAAAGCAAGGAAATACCATTCTGGAATTGAAAACTGGGCCATGAATGCATTGTTAAAACTTCAGACTCAAAATGAAAAGTTTAGCATGTGTGAGAAGGCAATACATTTTTACAATCACTTGACAGCTAGAATTTCAGTTTCTCTACCTAAGCTTTCAGTTCAAATTTCCAGAAACCCCACACTAGACCAGTATTTCCTAAGCTTAAGTCCCCAGATGTTTTACCATTGCCTGTGCTAGCTGAGAATAATGGCAGTAGCAGAACCAAGATTTGATTACATTTATGTAATCATGAGGCAAAATATACACCTAAGGTCCAAGACACTGGGGTCCTCATGATTCTTGTTCCAGTCATTGTTCAGCCATACAGTATATAGCTAAGAATAAATGTTATCAGACTCAAATTAAGTTGTGATTCCAAAGGGATAACTTTGAATAGCTTCAGCTATTGGACGATATAAATACAAATATGGATCAGATTAAGTACAACCTAATAAATAATTCTACAAAATTACTACTCTTCTATGGGCTGGCACTCTGTCTCTCTTCCAGCAGCCCACAGTATTTTTATGCAGGTGGGAGCTTTCCTTCTGGCAGCTTGCTTGATTCATAGCAGAAGAGTAAAGCACTCTATCCCTTCTATTCCAGTCTTCTCACTTGGCTGCATGCAATTCCTTGCCACCTGTTGTTACCTTACCAGTGCTGCCTTAAAGAAAGTGTGACATGCTAATCATTTAGTAAAATTGATGTACTGATCAAGAGATGGAGGATTCTTATTTTGAAAATAAAAGCTAACTAGTGTGTAGTGTGGAGAGTGACCCCATTTACGTTACCTTATGGTGATTTCCTCTTTCAGATCTGCATGTAACTATTACAAAGCCACAGAAAATATGGTGTTGTGGACTTTTGTTGCCACAAACTAGTGTGCAATTCTAAACAATAGTGGACAGCCTGATCGTTGAAGAATGTCATCATTTGAGTGCTCCCTTAAATGATAGGAAATCTAGATGGGTGGTTGAAGGTCCAGTTATTTTATTGATGCAGATCCATGAGACAGAAAAGGAAGAAAGAGAAGGGGTGGAGGGAGAAGGAAGGCTCTAGCTTGCTTCACCATGGTTACCATAACTGAAGAAACTTACTAGCAAACAAGACAAAAATCTAAGGAGAGCAACTGGCTTATTTTTTTATTTGTGCCGTATAAAGAATTACTTGTTTGGAAAGATACCTTAAAGGTCACTTCTTTTAACCCTCTGCTGATTGTGGAAATGATTACCATTATTTTCATCACCTTCTCTAGTTGCAAATACCAGAAATGCCAATATTTTTTTCCTACTAGACAAACTTCTGTGGCTACTTCATCAAAATTAAAATGCTATAATATAGCACAATTAACAGCTTAAAACAAAATGAAACCAAAGCAGAAACAAAGTAATGGGGAAAGAACTAAAATCACAGTACCATGCATTAAAGAACTAAACAGCATGGGAAAATAAAGCTGGTTTTGGTGCCAAAAAGCCTTCAATGTATGTGCCAGGCAAGCCTCTCTACAGAGGGCATTCCACAACTGCGATTTTGTCATTGAAAGTGCCCTGTCTTTAATATCTGCCTCATCTCATTTGGTGGAGGCACCTGGAGAAGGAGCTTTTACAATAGTGTTAGGGACTGGACAGAACCGTATAGGAGGAAACAATTCTTCAGTAATCTAGTTCCAAACCAGTTGTGGCTTTAAAATTTAATAGTAGCAATATGAGTTTGGTCTAGAAATGGACTAGAAGCCATTGCAGATTATTGAATAGTTATTTAAAATTAGCATAGTGAACCATCCTTATTAAAAATCTTTATGGTCAGTTTTAGGCTAGAAGTTTATGGATTATTTTCAAAGGCAACCTCAGATAATGCATTTCAATAATTCAAATGACAGGTTATCATACCATGTATAACTGTAGTCAGGACACCTCTGTCCAGGTAAGATCATAATTTGAATGTCAACCTAAGCTAATAATGTGTGCCTGTACCACAGAGATCACCTGTGCATCTAATGGCAATGCCGAATCCAGAAGTTGCGCCAAACTACAGAACTGATCCTTTAGGGGAGTGCAAGCTCCTCTTGAGCAGGCTGAATCCCATATAAGCCAGTCAGTGAATCGTCTCTTTTTTGGCCATCTCTCAGTACATTACCAAATCAAGGTAGTAATTCAGAACATCCACTGCCTAACCTTATTTGATGAAAATGGTAGAATTAGGTGTTATCCACGTATTGATGACACCTCTGTCCATGTACCTTTTCCTGGCAATTTATGTAGATATCAAGCAGCAGAATGGATCTGTGGAACCATGTGGAAAAATTGCCAAGGCATAAAGCAATGATCCCCCTGGATCATCTTCTGGATTAGCCATCCAAGTAGGAGATGAACCCCTGCAAAGCAGCATCTCCAGCATTAAATCCAGTCATCCTATCCAGAAGTATCTCAGCCACTGAGAGATCCGAAAGAATCAACAGGACCACACTCCCCCTGCCCAGCTGTTCACAAAGGCCATTGCACAAGGTTGTAACATATTCCCCCTTGTTGCCAATTGCAGCGGCCCAAAACATCCCAAAAGTAGTTGGCCATAGGAAGGCCCCAAGAATAGTTGACAAGAGGGAGGCCACATAGTAAAACCACCATAGTTATACCGTCCCAGAAGGGAGGGGGGATAAGAACAAAACTTTGTGTAACCCACAGCTAACAAGCTAGCCTGACCTAAAATACAGTCATCAAAGGAACAGTGAACTGGTTATAGCCACCATGAAAGTTGCAAATGTGCAGAGAGTAAGAACATGGCAAGTCTTTGTGAATCTCAAGCAATAAGAAATAGACATGGGAAATGTCTGGTTCTTGACAGGAGAAAAGACTCTTTGAAGCTAACAGCAATGGGGGTGTGGCTAGATTGATGTATTGATGCATTCAGTGTTTATTAGGTGACGTAATTGCTTACCTAGGGTATAAAACATATGTACTGAGATGCAGCTTTGGGCTGAACATCCCCTTTTGTCTCCCTTTATTCTATGGTGCACTAGAATAAAGCTGGTTTTGATTCTAAGTCTCGTCTCAGACTCCTTTTGACTCAGGTCTGGGGTCTACCTGTGTTTGCCCTAGCTGTTGACTAGCTGAATTCAGTAACACCCTGAATACATCCTCATTCCCTACCTCCTCTGCTACTGACTGACTAGCTCATTGCCTAGTGTTATGAGGTTCTGAACTCAGGGTGAGCCAAACATCACTATATTTGTCCCAGGTGTACTTGCCTCCCTCTTTGAACATATAATAGAAACTAAATCTCCTATACTGTAGCTCCTTTCATAATTTACTGATACACTAGTGGATTCCCAGTTCACCAGTAAAAATGCATGTGTGTGCTGTATTCCCTAGTTCAGTAGTTGAGCACCAAGAGTTATCCTCTCCCCTTAAAACAAAGTCTATATTAATGAACTCACTGTGCTTGGAAAGGTTACTGTATCTATAAGATGCAGTTCCTCCACACAAAGTTCATCCCAGCCTCCAATATATTCCTACTATCCTAATATTGCTCTTTCTCCATAACAGACAAAACCACCACAACTGTTTTTTAACTGCCTTTCCCTGCTCTCCTCCTTCCACCAACATTCCAAGTCCTGTGATTAGCTCTTTGCACTCCAGGAGGAACAGACAGAATAATACAGCAAATAAGGTACCTCCCTGTCTCGTGAGGAATGCACACCCTCCTGGAACCAGCCAGGCATCAGAGTATTTACAGGAACACTAGCCATATCAGCAAGAAAATCCCCCAAAGTTGTGTTAGTTTTGTTTATTATTATTTATTAGATTTTTATCCCACCCCATTAGCCATAAGGCTCCCTGGGAAAGTTAGAAAGTTAATAAATATATAATTAAAATATAATTAAAATAATTAATGTAGCAATAAAATCTGATAATCCAATAAGCAAAATCCATGCCATTGTCAAACATCACAGACCCATAGCCTCCATGGGCAGACCAGTTTAATAGTCCACCACCCCCCACCCCAACAAGGGAAAGAGGGAAAAAGTTTCTGAAAACCCAGACCTCAAATCAAAAGTGATTTGACCATGACAAAGGAATAGATGTGAATTCCCAACTTTCAGGTCATCATCTGCCTAACCAGCTAAGAAAATCAAGTATGTGTCCTTTAACCTTTGTAGCTTTTGTTCCAGCAACATATTGGAACAACCCCAGGGTTCTCTTAGTATCCATGAATTCCTGTGCTGCTGCAGTTGCATCATCCTCAACATGAAAATTGAGATCCTGCAGAAGCAGCTGTGCTAGGGATTTTCAGTTAAACTATGATCTTTTGTATTACTTCAGGCAGGGAAACTGATGGACAGCAGAATGAACTGGCAGAATCCCTAATCTGTCCCAGGAACTTAACAAAAGGTACAGATGTTCAAGATTGGAGCTTGAATGCACAGGGACTCTAAAGAGGGAGACAGAATTCCAGTAGACTACAGCAATGACCCTCAAATCTATGATGGTATTGCACTAAATACCTAGAAGGGCACAGGTAGGAGAAGCTAACCCCTTCCAGAATTGTTCCTTCTTCCAGTTCAGCAATATAGTGCAGCTCAGCTCTCTCATTCACAGTTAAATAATAGATAAGGGAGATTTTATTTTAGACATTAAGCATTAAGCAACAGCACCACCAGACCCATGGAAAGCAAGCCAGTAATGCATTCAGGAACCATTTGGGTCTAGGAAGAACCAGAAAAGAGAATAGGTACAGGCTGTGTAATCCCCTTCTCAACTGGCCTGTTAATACCCCAGTGTTGTACTAGCCTCATGATGACACTAATAGGGCACCTCTCCCTTGTGTTATCCAGTACATTGCACAAGCACATATTAAAAGTGTGGGCTACCAGCCTGACAACAGTATATTTACCAGAGTGTCATCTAGAAGTTAATTGGCAATTAAGGAAAATTCTGTGGACAAGAATTCTGATAGTGTCTTTCCAAACAGCCAATAACAAGCAGGTGCTAGATGAATGAGTATCCTCCTATTTCTCTGCTGTTCCAGCTTCTTCAGTGTGCTGCTAGTGATTGCTGGGGTGCATTGTACTCATTAGATACAAGATTCCCAACTATGATTATTTCTGTCACTCTTCATCCAGCTTGCAACCAAACAGCCAAAGGTGCTGCATGTAATGTGGTTCATGATGCAGAAGGTTGTCACTTGTGCAAACTTTTTTCTGCTTTCTTTGTTCAACTTGCTTTCTAAGACAGGGCTAAGCATGAGAAGAAGTTTATGAATGCTAGAGAGAAGGATTCTGGAGTGCTCAACCCTACCCTGAGGTGTTTCCTGGGATACTGCTTTGAGGTCTGAGAAGGAAGGAGATGCAAGGAGGAAGGAACTTTGCCACAATAAGCCTGATTGTTTGACCAGTAGGGTGAAGACAAAATATGTTAACAGTGGTAGACAAGCAGGGTTACTTCTTGTGATATATGAACTCAGTCATTTTGTGACTCAAGTGTTAAGTTATGTTACGTTATTCGCGAAATTGTGCCCGACGCATCGCAACCCTATGGACAACATTCCTCCTGGCTCTCCCATCCTCCACCATCCCCCAGAGTCCACCTAAGCTCACACCATCTAGTCACCTCATCCTCTGCTGTCCCCTTCTTCTTTTGACGTCAGTTCATTCACTTACTTGCATGTAAGTGGCTCTGGTTTTTCTTTTCTGTCTGGTATAGAGACAGACTCCTTCTGCTCTTCTTCCTTCATTAGGATTCATAAAATTTTAAAAAATAGTAATTTGCACTTAAGTTGTACAACGTTCTCATACTTCCTGTTTCTGGGAGTATCAGGACATTTAACATTGTAAGACTGTATTACTGCTTGCAGTCCGAGGAATTCAAGAGAACTCTACTTTTATGAAAAGTAGTTAAAAACTATACAATGGAACCTAAGAGTTCCTCAGTTCATCTTAATTTCCAAATCTCAATGACTAGGTGACCAGTGCTTCAGAAGCCATGGAAAAATTCTTTGATTTTCCTGCAGTAGAAAATCTGCAGGAAAGCAGACAGTTAGTTAGAAGATAACATTGTTGGTTTATTTGACCTGCCCATGAATTTTGAAATTATTATCAGTGTCCCAAATGGCTATCAACAAGGAACCAATTGAGCAATCTTGAAAGATTCTCCTAGCAATTGATGAAAACAACTTTATTGCTATAAGTTATTGATAAATACAATTTTAAATGTACAATATCTGTCATAGTGTCATCACTTCTTGTTCATTTTGCAGTGTGGGATGTAGATTGCTCATCCTCAGAATTTAAAGAAGTTTATTGTCCCTGCTAATTAGTAATGTGGAGATTATCCTGCAACTTACTTTATAAGCTCTAAATTACCATTTTCTCACCTGATTAGTGAAAGGTGTGTGACTATTCAAAACAGAGTTGTCATGATAGATCTATTTTAAAGGGGCCACAAGAAATTCCATGAAGAGGAGAATTTTGTCTGCAGCTTATCTCATGTACAATTTTACTAGCCTCTTGACACATCTGCTGATAGTAGTAATGTTTCTCTTTCTCTTGGTTTATTTTCTTTGGCATACAAAAGGGTACATACTCTTCTTTGCCATTGCAGATTGCTTATTTCAAGTGTATCACTTACAACTATGTGGAAGGAATTGGATTTAGTGACAGCTAATGGAATGAGCAATGTCTTCTTTGGGATAAAAATCTATGGGCTGAAATAAAATTAATTTGAAAACTTGAAGTTTGTACATAGCATGTGTTGAGGGCCCCTTAATAAGGTGCCTAACATGTGTTACAGCAACCTCCAGTTCAAATCCTTAGTGGACTGCTACTCTCTTGAATTTCCAATAAGGAGTCATGTATGTACGTGTGTGTGTGTGTCTTCTGGGGAGGGGGTTGGTATGATCATAAAAGTTTCTTTTCTGAAAACAACAGACATGGGAGACCGTCTTCCTGTCTTTTCAGTTTGTGTGAGAATGAGTTAATATGTGGAATACTGTTAATAATATTTGCTGATTAGAGCAAGCAAACATTTTATTGCATGATTTATATTGCATCTATTTTTCTATAACACCATAAAATTCTGTTCCAATAATAGCCTTCTTATGTGTAAAAGTTATTTTGGATGATAATTATTTACAAATGAAAGTCAAGCTAAATATGCTGCCTTTTCATTACCTTAGGTTCTAATTTCATTTTTATTAGATATTTGTAGGGTCCATTTTGTTTCCTAGGTAAAATGTAAATTGGATTTCCAATTTCTAAATATCGGCTATAAGGAAGAAATTTAATAATTTCTATTTTTATCCTTATTTTTTACTTCAAGAAGAATATATGTGTCTAGAATTATTTATTAATTATATTTGATGCATTTCTATTTTTCCTGTTTAAAACTTAAGTTGTCTAGCAGGATAAAAATTAACATAAAGCTAAATATTATCAATAAACCTCAGACAGTAAGAACAACCACATTAAAAGTAAAGGTAGCTGATGAATAGTCAGTCTAAAATGAGCAGCAATAAAACACACTCATCTAAAGCCTAGAAAATAAAACCATGTTTATACAGGAAAGACATTCTGTAGACAAGGTAACTACAGGCCTTTCTCTGCTCCCGTGGGCAGGAAAACCCAGTGGGCAGAAGAACCCACAGAAGAGTTTCCAAATTGTCAGTCATTATAAAACTGTCAATGGGTTGTCCTTCTTCTGGTTGTGTATCTTACTGATCACCCATACATGTGGCTGCGCATGAATGAATTACTGTTTATAATTATTTTTATTTCATAGTCACATGCCTCTCCTCTGTACTCTGTCTTAGCTGGTTATTCTTTGGAAATTCTATATGCTGCACTGAGAATTCCTTCTACCCTGATAAACTGTGCCGCTCAAAGTGACACAAACTATTGGATCAGAGGACAGTTCTCTCTTTGAACCCCATCACTCTCTCTAGAGAAGTCCAATACAGGCTAAGGCAGTCACCCATAAGTGTAATTTACCTATAGATCACTCTCAATAAACACTTGCAGGTAAGCCTTTTTTAAAAAAATGTAATATACTATTCATGACACATTTATGAAGTGGTGCTTTCCTGCTACATTTTCCATTGCATCTGCTTCCGTCTACTACAAAGTCACTGTTTCAGGAACTATATTAAAATGAGGCTCCATATGGATGGAAGAATTAAGCAAAAAAAAAGACTGTTTATATAAGCAAAAGTGCTTTCTTTGTGTGGAATAAAGTCTCTGGATCCTACACATTTGGTTTTGCTGGACATAGGATGGGCCAAATCTGTAAATCCTATCTTGCTTTGTTCTAATTGTAGTACACACAAAATTATTTCCATAGTATTTTGTTGTAGGCAGGGTTTGAAGATTTAATTGAGGAATCAGATTATTTAATGTATTATTTGTAAATCAGTTTTCAATTCCCAGGGATCCCAGGTTGATAAATAGTCAAGTAACATTCTTCCTGAAATAAAATGTGCAAAAGTTTTACAAGTCAGTAGTCTCACAATGCCATTAGAATAGGAACAGAGCTAAATCTCTGACTTGTTTCTGATGCTATGTTCAAAGAAACTAAAACAGATTAATGATTAAGAAATCAATCAGTCAAAAAGGTTGTAGAGTAATCAGGCATTGAACTAAAATACAATAGCTTCTATAAAGTGGAAATGGCAACCACTGCCCTAAAAGAACTGTTCTCCTTTCTTTCACATACAGTCAGCCCCTGTCATCTAAGATGTCTACTGTGGCACATGTCTGTATAATCTAAAAACAGAAAACATGTTTCTTCAGAAATATTTAGGTAAATTTCATCAATCCATAAAATAAAACACAAAAGATCAATTAAGATACTTTTAATAAGGCTTTTAGACTGCTTTTTCAAAGTCTGTGCCTTGCAGATAAGCTAATGCACAGTTCAACCTTGATTCTGTGAGAACTTACTTGTTTCAGCGAAGGATTATATACTTATCTTTAATGACAAGTTGCTGTTAACAGAAAAAAATGGAGGACGTGTATGACAATTTTCTTGATATTTACAAGGGATTTTTAATGTCCATCCTTATTTAGTAAAGGAAATGTCAGTAACTTTAAATATTACTGGGTGGAGAATTATTGCCATATTTATCATAGAGTATGCAAAATTATAAGTGTTTATTCGTCCTATTTCTGTTGCTTAGTCCAAATTTTGAGTTATTCTTTCACTAACAGAATTTAAACTGACAGTATGTGAATATTCATCTAAATGAAATGTTATCTGTAGCTCTTTCACAGAAGCATCTGTTTTTTCAGTTGGTGTTCTTGTTTATATTAAATCCAACTTTAGAGTAGCGGATGCTTGCTAGCACAATAGGACTTTCTCATCTTGCCTTCCCACTGCAGCCCTTTATACCATTTTAAAATCTGATCTACCAGTTTTCCCAGGCCTTTAGAACACATTCTGAGGGCACACATGAGAGGATGAATCACCTCTTCTTGGTTCTGCTTATGGAAGTAGGCTTTTCAGCAGGATGATACAATTGGATTCAATTCTAAGTTATTTGATTATTCTAAATTATTAAATTATTCCAGTGTCATAGTACCAGCATGTAAATAAGGTTATCTGATGTTAGTACACATGAATGTTGCTGGGAATATATATATATCTTTAACCTTTAAACTTATATATGTTTATCCTTTAATTTCAGCTGTTCCCAAGCAAACCTTATGTCCAGCCATTGTCCCAGTTGCCTTCTACTTCTTTTCCTTATCAGAGGCATACTATGCAACTCTTTTTTCTTATTGCAGGACACAGGGATATACAACATTTTGTTTAAGTCTGACAGACTCTCAGCCTTTTTGATAAACCAATTGGAAACATCTACACTGGATCTTTTTTCAGATTCTGCAAATGTAGGCAAAATAGTAGTCAACATTGAAAACCAAGATTTGCATATTTGTAGTGTTATTAGCACAAATTGAGCATTTCGCATTTAATCTTTACATGTGCATAAATGGGTTTGCACTATATTTAATATTTTATCACATTTCCAAGTCTGTTACATGATCCTGGGCACAGCATAATCCCTTGGTAAATATCCTTGCCAGTTTCATCCTCATACTAGTTCCTCATTAGTTCACTATATTCCCTACTTCACAAAGAATATGTCTTTGTCAATTTTGTCTAGTTCAGCATTAGCACTGCGGTTTTCTGCTAGACTTATGCATACATCAAATAGACACATATTTAATTATTTCCAGTTATTTTTTTCAGCTCTGATGACTTGAGTACAGGAGGTCACTTTTTAAAGTCTGTCTGTCCACCTTTTGTTATTCAACCAGTGTTATGCATATAATAGTTGATCTTTTTTGTTTTTAAAAATGGTCATAACTTGTATGAAGTTTTTATAAAAAGCTCAGAAAATTTCAGCAAGTTATAGAGACTGATTTTGCAGAAATTTCCTGAACTTTTTAAATAAACTTGGACAAAACTCAGCTGATTTTAAAAACTGCAGTCCACATTCAGGCATCTCACAGCAGATTGAATCAGGACCAGTCTGAGGGAAATGAAATAGAATCCAGAGCAAACCAACTCCAGGCACTCTTGGATGAGATTGATTATCTGGGTCCATTTCAGTTGGGGTCTGGCATGGAAACAGCATTGGTCACCCTATATGATGACCTATGTCAGGAGAGAGATAGGGGAAATGAGACATTGTTAGTTCTCCTGGATTTCTCAGCATCAACCAGGGTTTCTTTCAATAGTGACTCTGAGTTGGGTGTGAAAGACATTGCACTGTAGAAGTTCTGCTCCTATTTGGATGGTAGGCTTTAGATGGTAGTGCTTGGGGCATATTGTGTTGTCCCTTGGATCCTCCAGTATGGGGTTTTTCGGGATAAGTCTTATCTCCCATGCTTTTTAGCACCTACATGAAACCATCAAGAAAGGTCATCCATAATTTTGGAGTGCCTTATCATCAATATACTGATGACTCATGGATCTGTCTCTCCATCTTCAGTCGGTGAGACTGTGGACATGCTAAAACAGTGTCTGACTGTGCCAATGGATTGGATGAGGCCTAAGAAACTGAAATTCAATCCAGACAAGAATGAGATACTGTTTGTGGGTGGTTCCTTTGACTGGATGGATGGTGTTCAACCTGTTCTAGATGGGGTTGCACTCCCTCTGAAGTAGGTTTGTGGCTTGAGGATGGTCCTTTGAACCATCTTTTTACTTGAGGCCCAGGTGGCTTCAGTGGCTTCAAGCGCCTTCTACTAGTTTCAGCTTGTGGCTCTGCTGTCAGTAATCTACGTATACTCTGGTAATTCTAAACTAGATTACTGCAATGGATTCTACATGGGGCTACTCTTGAAAACTGTTTGGAAGCTGCACCTTGTACAAAATGTGGCAACCAGACTAATGGCAGGGACCAGACTGCTTTAGCATGTAACACCAATTTTGGCCCATGTGCACTGCCTGCCTATATGCTTTTGGTTCCAATTCAGGGTGCTGGTTTTAACCAATAAAGCTCTACACAGTTTGGGACTATAATACCTGATGGAACACTTCTCTCAGATGTCATCTGCCTGCAAGATCTGCAGCCTGCCTGCAACTGCCACCTCCTATTGGCTCCATTGGTGGCAACAAGGTGAATGGTCCTTTCAGTGGTGCCCACCTCTCCTAGTTAGTGAGCAAGTTCTCCATTGAGGCCCACCTGGTGCCAGCTTTATTAACTTTTAAGTGCCAGGTAAAGAGTATCCTGTACTGCAGGGCAGCCAGTTTACTGGGACTTGTTAGCTGCTAAACAGGACTTAAGATTTTATTTAAATTACTGTAATTTTTTCATCAGTTTTAAATTTAGCTTAAATGTTGTGTGATAAGCTTTTTATGATGTTCTAATATGCTGTACCCTATACTGTATTTTTAAATTGCTGTTGTAAACCATCCAGAAAGCCTCAGCTATTGGGTGATATAGAAAGTAATAATTAAAATGCATCAAAGTCCACCCCCACCCAACAGATTCCTCACATATCCCTAACTGCATCTCTTGGAAAACTGTGTAGGAGCAGGTTTCTCTATTATGACCTTCACCTTCAGGATTGTTACCTATGGTGCAGTTTCTGACCCCTTTCCCTTTTTTCAAAAGAAAGTATAGATTCCTTGATGTCATTTCTCTACCTGGAAATTACGGTATTATAATAATTTTATAAGTACATACATGAAAGTGGAATAATTAATAGCAGTAATGGCAAAGCAATTTATGTTCCTACTTTGATAATGTAATTATACCAAAAGTGGACTGTGGCATCTTTTAACTTTATACCAAAATTATATTCTCTTAGGGAAGTTGAAAGAATGTTAACTGGCAGGACTTGAGTAAAAGAAATGTATAATGGAACCTGCTACAGGCAGCACCTATCCTTACCTCAGACTCTTGTAACTTCCTCAAAATCTTGTAATATCTCTGCATCCAGTTTTACTCAGTCACCCATCATTGATCCTTTCTTCCAACAGTAAATAATCCCTTGTGCCTCTATAACCTAAGGTTCAGATTTCAAGGCATGTTTTAGCAGGCAGAATCCAAGCAGAGAACAAGGTAGTCAATTTCAAAGGCAAAATCTGAAAGTCATCCTAAGACTGCAAAAGTGGATGCCGAACAAGTGTTCCTGCAACTTTCTTGTTCATAAAACCTTAAAAACATAAGGTTTTAAGTCTAATAGTCCTGAGCCCAACTGAGAACTCAGTTGCAGATCATTCAGTTTACTCCAGAACAGGCCTACTCATGAGGAAAGCCTTGCCCTGTACTTTCAGGAGTTACCTTTGATACAAAGGCATTTCTTTACCTTACTGCTATCTTTGCCTTTATCTGTAGATACCATTGTTCTTTGGGATTAGGCAATACATTTACGTTGGCATCAGAATACTCTGCATTTTAAGAGAGATGAAGCTGTCTGTAAATTTTATATGCCTGCACTTAAGAAGTTAGAGCTATTATAAACTTTTCATAATTTCACAGCAGTTCAGCCATTTTAAAAGAAGTAATAAGAGACGGCTAAGTATTGTTGAATTTTTGTGGTGATGTTTTTAATTGTAATTTTACCCATTGCAGAATTGATAGCTTCATAATCCATGATACAGAAGCTGTAAAGACCATCCAATAATTTTGGCTGTATATTGTTTTAAAAAATTAAATAATATGTGAATTACCAAATTTATGTGGAGTCAACTCTATAAGAAAAACCAAGATGTACGGGGAAAGGACATTTTACCAAAATACGAACTTTACTCTTTCAAACCCTATTTATCAGAATGGAGATTAAATAGCACATCTGCTCATTGAACTTGTTGGAATTTGTGTTTGCTTTTACTAGTCTTTACTTTCCCTAAGAAATAAGTATGGAAAAAAATATTATCATATGGTCAGCGTATTTTTCTTGTTTTGTGAGTTTACCATCTTAATTTTGAGCCATTAATTTGTTTTACTTGCATATGCATGCATACTTACATGCATTAGTTATTTGCTTGATTGGCATTAAATTCCATTAAGTTCCAATGAGGAAGATAAATTCAGTTTTCAGGCTTTTTCTGTTTAATTTTCTATTACATTACATTTGTTTGATTTTTTTTAACTGTTCAGTCAAAGGCTTGCTGAGGTTGATTTGCTCCTGAACTGCTTTGTTCCCAGACATTGCCATCATCCCCAACTACCACCAAGTCCTCTCCATCTGACCCCATGACCACCTCCAGAGCTAATCAGGTACAGTATCATTCTACCATATACACCATACTTTTCACGAGTGGCAACTTTCAGACTGGAGAAAAAGATATGGTGGGTTAAGGTTTTATTTTTTTTCATTTGCATATATACACTCATGATCATGGATATATAATGCTTTTTCATAAATATTGAAACTGATTAAATGAAATCAATTATGAAACTTTGTTCCTGAAGATAGTTGTGCATACTTTTAAAAAAGTCCATGTGCAATACTCTCTGGTTGCAATCGAGATAGCACACAGGACTTGCTTCTACTCACTTGATCCTCTCACTTCTTATCCAACAGCAGCATTGGGAAATTGCTGAGTTGGCCATGACTGCTCAGGGAGCTTCTGTCAGGAAAGGGTGATGCAGAACTTCCAGATTATATATAAAGCTCAGCATGCAGCCCTTTGGGGCGTTCTATATTATACGTATTTTTGCAGTGCATGGACAGGCTTTGCTTGTGTGTGATAATGCTTATGCGCCATTTGTAAAAGATAATGTAAGTATTCTAGTTAACATTAATGCTGCTGTATATTTACTGGGCAAGGAAAGTAGGTTTTATAAGCAGTTGTGGTATTGCTCCATTTTTCCCCTTATAAGCAGGTCTATATGGACTTAGCTTATATAGAGCTGCACCACATTTGTATACTGAAATGTGTATACAAAGCACATACGGCTTTTTTCCCAATTCTGTACATATTGGTGTAATATTTAGAATTAAATGAGGTATACCACATCAAGAAGATGTGTTTTGTTCTCAGGAGGTCTGTTAAGTATTTTTCTATGTAACACTATATGAAAAAAGTGAAACTAAATCCAGAGGTGTTCTTTTGCTTATGTAAGTAAAACCAAAAAAACTTACAGGACAATGCAGAACCATGTTTAGAGTATAGTATGAGTGGCTACTTTGCTTCCATTTGTGATCCTTTTTATCCATATCAGTATCACTGGATAATAGGCTCAAAGTGGTTTTATAACATTATAAAATGTTTTCATGTAATCAATGCATATTTATGTTAATTTTATCATAAATCTATTTTATGAAGATTTGATAGAAACATGAACACTCTAAATGAACTACTGTGAATTCTGCATACATGTGCTCCCTATTGAAAGACAATGTATGTATAACAATTATAGGGACAAAAAACAGGATGGCCACCATTTCATGTCCTGCTTTTAGGCTTCCAGTAGCATCTAATGGAGATAGAATCCTGGACTAGATGGATGCAGCTCTGATCCAGTAAGCCAATTGTTAATTCCTGTTCGCATGATAACTACTAAGCAGTAATCTCTCTAGAAGTATCTATTAATGTGGGGATAGATCCAGATATAACTCTCAGTGAATGGAAAGCCTCTTTAGTTCTTGGAGGAAACATAGGTTTCCACTTGAGAAAGAGCAAGGGCAGCAATTTTTGGTGTTGTCCTTCCAACCTCCCCGTCCCATCACCATCATAAGAAAGCACTATAAGAAACCACTTGTTCCTTCAGGAAAACTTCACAAAGCACAAGTCTCAGTTCTAGTCCACAGGTATGTACAATAGTCAGGTGGACTGTTCAAGGAATCCTATATTTAGTTCCATTTGTTTTGGAATACATGGCGTATCCATTTTTTAAACTCTATAGTTGAGTTAATAAAATAACACTTGACAGAATTGTATATCATGTCATTCATGGGCCTGCACCGTGGTTTTGTCCTCTGTACCTCAATATCTGTGAGAGTTACTCAAAATTTGACTAATATCATTTCATTTGGATTTCATTTTTGGTGAAACTTGCAAAATAAGAATGTGCATATACTTTAGTTTATTTTGGTTTGTTTTAATGTGTTTGATAGTTTAACAAAATTTCCTAATTTTGTATATGTAAGGCTAGAGGAATTTGTATCTTTCAGTTCACATTTTTTCAATCTGAAGTTTGGTTGGTCCCAAACATTGTGATTAAAAAATCAATATGAAAATTCTTGTGCATTTTTGTGCACATTTTTTTCTAGGAACTTTACATGCAGTTTTTGTAAACTATCTCTATTCTTAGACATTATTTTCACAAACCTGCAGGTGTTTTCTGTGCACCTTCACCCAATATGTGCATTTTGTGCTCATTTTCTAAGAATGCCATTGCAAAATTTGAACACCAGTTTCTGTTCATGTCTTAGTTCAAAAGTGTACATTAGAATGCATTTCTTTTGTTGACTACTTTTATCAAAGCTGGCATGAAATCTACCAGTGCTGGAAAGTGTAATGGTAGATTGTTTTCTCTTTCTTTCTTTCTTTCTTTCTTTCTTTCTTTCTTTCTTTCTTTCTTTTTCCTCTGAACATGCACAAGATTGTACCCTATCTGCACTATTTTTATGATTTATTTTTTAAGTTCATATCTCTTTAGAACACTGTTGAAAAAGTGGAAATTAGGAAAGATACTCAAGTCTTAGGTGGGCTTCATACATTAAGTAGGCTGAAGATTCGTGCGCTTTCATGGGTGTACTGCTACATAAATCAGTTTATTCCCCATAGTATATCTGTCTGGGAGTCCTATCTATTTCAGAGGGAAGTATACCATTAAAATTTTGTTATTAATCCTGTTGATAAGTACTGGCTATTGGTTCTTGATCATAACTATGATTAACATTCAGCACCATCATATTGGCAAGTAACAGCACTCCAGCTGTTTATATAAATAGTATAGTTTTTATTCAGCTCATTAATTTTCAGGAACAACTGTACAGATGCTATTTGCTTTCTTACTCGCTTAAAGAAACTGCATTTCAGTAACCTGGAGAATGATCCTATAGACATTGTGGGGGACATGGGATAGTTTGGATTTCCAGCGCCAAAGTAAGCGACTTTACCCATGGAGCTTAGAATGGTACCCATGGAGCTTCCCACCATATTGCACCTGCCATAGAACCTGACCACATTTTCTCTGCAGATGGAAAAGCAGCCTTGCAGAAAGGGTAAAGAGGACATTTCAGTGGGAGGAAAGGAGACTGGGGCCACCAGGATACAGTGTATTCTGTAGCCTTTTCTGATTCTTTCCTTAAATTCTGAATTCCTGTCAGTAGATAGTTGAAATCAGCCATCTAGCAAAAAAGCAGAACAGGAGAAATGGGGAGGCAAAGATTGCCCGAGCTTCATTCTGCATTCAATGAGCACAAGCCTCTAATTTTAGAGACTTCTGCTCTTTTTAGTGGGATTGTACTCTCAGAACAGCTTAAATAGATATAGATCCCAACCAAAGTCATGCCTACAGTTTTGTTCTTAGTATAAAGTACTGCTATGATACATAGTAGAGGAAATCACCTTTCGAAATTGCTGGCACCAAGACTGTTCCTTTTCACTAACTTCAAATTGTGTGAAAGGGGCTTATTATTACTAATTATTGTTTAATATATTTAAATTGCAAAACAATTCACATTAAAATACAAAATGAGAATGTAGAAATGAGAGGAAAACAATAAATAATTTAAATCATTCAGAACTTTTCAATAGCTCAAAAGGAGTTAATCGCCCAGCAATGTGTTATTGGTGTATTTGGGACTGGGATATAGCTTGAATGATGACATTAATTTATATAATTAGAATCAGTAAATATTATTTTTAATACAAAAATTGGTTCTCTTTAGGTTGTATTGGATAATAACATGCAGGACTCAGCACCAGTTGCTTTACTCTAGGGTCAATTTTACTGATAAAAGTTGAATTTTATTATTTGTTTCATTTCAAATTATGAATTGCGTATCTACTAGGAGTTTACTCTGTCATTGGAAGAAAACAAATAAATACAAATATGTTTTATTTTTTAAAATAAAAAAATATAATGCCTTAGTGATAAAATGTAATAGAGTGACATTTGTAATCGAGTGTGAATAGGTATATTTTCAGAAGAGATTTAAAACTAGGCCATTTCTGCCTGTTAAACCATACATGAAAGACTGCTCCAAAGCATGGGTGCCATCACAGAGAAGGCCTGGTTATATAGAGCCACGTGGTAACATTCCTCTGGCCATTCCACTGTAAAGCCTCAGAAGTTCTCAGGAATTGACCAGATAAAGGAAGAAAGTCAGCTAGGTATTGTGAACCTGAGTAATTTATGTCTTTGTATGTCAAGTGCTTACCAAGTGCTCTTAGCTTATTTGAGCTGTAAGTAGACTTCACTTTTTCTTATTTCCTGATTCCAATTTTTCTTGTTCCTTGATGTGAAACAATAAATTTACTCACGCAATGTAATATTACTTACATTATTCTAAGTAATTATTCCTAGGCTGCTTAATCAAGAAATTGCTAGGGATGGACAACATGATGAGCAGGCTGTCCCCCATGAGCCCTCCATTAACAACAGAAGAATGATATCTTGAAGGGGGACATACAAGTGAGCAGGGAGATGGCAAGAAAGAGGACCTTTTCTATCAAAGCATCCCAATTTTGAAACTCAGTTCCGCTGTGGATCAGGTTGACATCATTATATTCCTTTAGATAGCAACTGAAGACATTCCTATTCCACGAGCATTCTGATGGGTGAAGCTGTTGGCTTTGTGATTTTAATGGATGGTTTTAAAGATTTTTAATACTGCTAATTGTTGCTGCCAGTTTATAATGTTATGAATCAATTATGTATGACTACATTTATTTTATTGGTTGTTTTAATCTGTGTAATATATTGTTTCTCTTCTCATTTCATTTCAATTCAGTTCATTTTCTTTATTTTATTAACTGCTTATTTACTTCTGTTGATTATTCTTGATTCTTTTTTTTTTTTTTTTGGTTTTATTGCAATTGCTCGTTTTATTGTACTGTTCTGTTGATTATAGTGTAAGCTGCCCAGAGATCCTTATAGCCAATAGAGTAGCATATACCTAAAATAAATAAAAGTTCCTGAGTTGTTTCCTGACGAGCAAAAGCAGAAACCCTTGTTTGTTCATGATTTAATGAATCAGTTACCCCACAGTTTATTGTTGGGTCAACTCTGAGTTACTTAACCCATAAACAAGCTACTGTTTCTGAGTACACATCTCACAAAACAAACCAGGAGTGCAGCATACCTGGGCCATTAATTAAATGCAGTATTTATGAGTGCATAGGAAGGCAGCACACTTGTCACTTTGCTGGGTTAAAAAACTTCTGGGAATTGCCATGTGAACCTGTCTCTTTCAGAAAACAAGAAATCTTTACTTCACATAAAAAATAATAAAAATGGAACTGTGTGAGCATGTGTTAGAGGTACAGTGGTACGTACGTTGGCTCACGAACTTAATCCATTCCACGACTTTGGTTGTGACCCAAGTTAAATTTCCCCATGAGGTTCAATGTAAATAAGGTTAATCCGTTCTGTAACTATTTTTTTAAATCAGAAAAAATTGAAACAAAGTGACAAAGAACAACAAAGTAACAAAGTACTGTATAGTACAGTGAAGAACACTAACCTAGGTGTGGGTGAGGTTATTGTTTTGAGGGAGAGTCCCCCTCCATAAGGACATTGGGGAGAAGTCTTTCAGGGGTTTTTTCTCTTCTTTGTCTCTTAGCTGCAGGGTCAATTTTGGTGAAAAACCTGTCTATAGTTGCTCGTTTTTTCCTGCGCTGCATAATCCTCCGGAAATGAGAGACCACGTTATCATTCAGCAGATTCAATACTCTGTGTGTTACAGTTATGTTGGGGTGGTGCTTCTCAAAGAAATCCTGGCACAGGGACGCTCCTGCAGGAAAGACAGGTGCAATTTTGGCCATCTTCCCCCTCCCTCCCACAACCAGCACGATCGCAGCCATCTCGCCCCCCCCCCACCACAACCAGCATGATTGTGACCATCTCCCCACCCACCCCCAAGTGGGGAGATGGCCACGATCACAGTTGCGCTCCTGCAGAAAAGACAGGCGGAATCTTGGCCATCTCTGCTTTGCTGCTCCCATCTTTCCTGCAGCAGCGTGCCTCTGATCACGCACGCCTTCCGTGCACAAACGCAACTGTGATCGTGACCATCTCCCCACTTGGGGGGTGGGTGGGGAGATGGCCGCGATTGTGCTGGTTGGGGGGGGGGATGGCCGTGATCATGCTGGTGGAGGGGGGGGGAGATGTCTGAGATTGCGCCCGTCTTTCCTGCAGGAGCACGCCCATGATCACGCACATCTTCCCTGTACGAACACAACTGTGATTGTGCCCATCTCCCCACTTGGAGGAGTCGGGAGATGGCTGAGACCTTGGTCACCACCCAATGCAGAGTTCACAACCCAAGTCAAAATTTTTATGAAATTTTTGTTCACGATCTGATTTATTCATGAACCAAGGCATTTGTAAGCCGAGATACCATTGTATATTCCATAAATGGATTACCACTGCAGAGAAGACCCTGTCCTCAATAGCTACTTGCCTAATCACTGATGGCAGGTACATCTCAAGCAGTGGTGAGATCACTGAAAATTTCAAAGAACAGACACCAGTGAATATCACTTAATGCTGGTGAAATATGTTCAGCACATCCTTGTGAACAAAATGACCCCTATATTTGGAACAGCTGGAGTTTCTGAATGTTATTTAAAAAGAGCTCAATTTCAGTAATCTAAGCTGCATGGACCCAGATCATTTTAACATGTGACACAGTACTACCTCTGGGACCTGCACTGGATACAGGAGACATTCTTAGAAATAGATATTGCACTGCGGGCTGATATTTTATTATGCAGCATGCTAGCTTCCTCCCCCCCCACCACCGTTCTTTTAATGAACCCAGATTTACACCATGGCTTAAATATAGCAAACTTTATCACCTGGACTGTCAAAAAGAGGTTTTTATATTAATTTAAATACTTATATCAATGAAAGATCAACCCATCTTACATGCAAGAGCATCCTTCTGTTCCCTTTTGTACATTCTTTGGCATCCTACATGTCTAACCCAGAATGAACAGTGAATGGGAAGACAAAAGTGAAAAATTACTCTTTCTGCATGGTTGTGGAATAGTCCTGCCCCATTCTCATCTCCCTTGGTATACTCTAGTGGAATGGCTGTGGATCATGACAGCTGAGGGAAGAAGACTATATGTCAGATCTAAACTTTACCTTTGAGAAGACTATGAGTGATATGTTAGCATTGTAGACTATTCCTAGGTCTCAGAAGCATGTGGTTTGATAACAGCAACAAATGCGTGAGGTAGGTTGGATTGAGGCTGAGTGACTGGCCCAAGTCACCCAGTGAGCTTCATGGCTGAGTGAAGACTGGAATCTGAAGCTCCCAGATCCCTAGTCCAAAACTAACTACCAAACCAAACATGTTGCTTTAGAAGAATATGGTTCTTTCAGCACCATTTCATGCATTTGTTCATCTACACTGCAATAAAATCTATACAAAAATGTGAGTAACTGCTTGCATGAAGAAAATGCTATTGTCTTTATTTTTTAAAAGTCACAGTGTACTTATTCAGTAATTCTTTTTTTTTACCCTGAGCTAAAGTTGAATAACTGAAACTGTGTTCATACAAAGCCTGGATTAATACACATGGCAAAATGTGCATCTTCAAATGGCAGATGAACATGAAAACTTTTGTTTTATGCTACAAGTTCAATTAACACAAATATTCTCTTATCAAGGGCTGGTGAACGTATAGGTATGGTAAGCTCCTGAAGATGATGGAATTGTGAGAGCACTCTGGGAGTTTCTCTGTGGCTTTTAATATTTTTCTGTGCAAGGGCACAGCTGGAATGTACCAGACTGGCCCTTGAGATATTTAGAAGGACCCTGTCCATGACCTTCCTATGGACAATGCTGTTTCTGCTGTGATTGCTTCATTATGGAACTCTTTCACTTTGTTTCAGCTTTGTTTTATCAGTTACTAAAGGCACAGCTTCATATAGACATTTATTTTATTTCCCTGTGATGAGACCTTTGTATCTTTACTTTTCTAAACAGGTTTTACTGTCTCTTAACTGGTTGCTGGTTTGGTTTTAACAAATATTTATGGTTCCCAGTATTATTTCATTAGCGTTTTTGTTTACATTATTATTGGGTTTTTTTGTAAATTCTCCTTAATTGTTATGAAGGGTGATATATAGTTCTAATAAATTAATAAAACAAATAACTGCTATTTAAAGTATACTCTCATAAGGCTGCTTACAATAAAAATGTTAAAAACAAGTGATAAATAATGGTATGAAAGAAGTATTAGATAAATAACGGTCATACCACAACAACAACAAATTCTAGGTTGTATGGAAAACATTTCTTTTCCTCTTAAGGAAAGATGAAAGGAAATTAGATACAGATTTTGATGGCGAAAATTGTACAAATGTAGCCCTATCCGAAGTACTCACCAACCTGGTTATCTGTGAAAGTGAGTCCAGGAACACTCTTTGAACTTGATCTCAGAATCCAGGAAAGCTCATCAGCATGTAGGCAATTCTTTAGATAACCTCATTCCAAACAGTTTTTAAAGGATTTTAAAAGTTACTATCGGCACATTAAATTGAGACCAAAAATGAATGAGCAACTGTTGCCAAAGTGGTGTGATTATTTAGCTCTCTCAAACATTATTTGACAGATAGTGGTGGTTGAATTTTGCACCAGCTCAAAAGTTCTAAACTATCTTCAAAGCCTGCTTTGCGGAGAAAGCATTATAATAGTTTACTGGTGCTGCAAGCAGTGTTCGTGTGTCACTGAGATCATGTCTCCATAAGGTTGCAGTTTATGAACTGCATTATATTGTAAGTTGTTGCAGAGAGCCAGATATGGGCTATTATAGCAGAATATAAATTCATTAAATAATAAATAATGAACCAACCTAATATCCACTCATAACACTGGTTGCCTGAGCCTTTTACAGGTTGGCCTGTAAGGTGATGTGAATGTATGCTGTAGCCCATCTGCTAAATAATATAATAGGTGCAATGTAAAACAAAACAATGCACATTCTTTAATTTCCTTCATGCTGGGACTGATGGGGTTCGAACTGGTAATGACTTAACTAGAAAAAAGATCTTAGGACAAAATGCAATGATGATGAAAAGCACTAATTTCATGCTTGAGCTTTTTAGGAAAAGAACTTAAAATAAGACACCCAGTGTCTCCCTGCCTTTTTATAAATTTGTAGTGCAACCACCTTTGGAAATCTGTACAGTTCTGGTTGCCACAACCCAAAAATGATACTGTATAGTCATAGAGCTGGAAAAGACTAGGGCAGGGGTCCTCAAACTAAGGCCCGCGGGCCAGATCCAGCCCACCATGCCCTTTTAACCAGTCCGCCGCGCAGGTTTTGCACTCGCTGGGCTTGCTCACAATGAGGTTGTTTTGGACTTGCTCGGAAATGATCTCCTCATGAGTAAGCCGGCGCCTCTCCCCACAACGCCCCCACACCACCCGCTCCTCCCCACCGGCACTACCTTGGTGGCCTGCAGCCACCCCTGGCACCTGTCAACTGGCCTCTTCTTCAAAAAGTTTGAGGACCCCTAGGCTATGGAATTCATTTAATTCAGTCCCCCTGCTCAGTGCCGGTTCTGCAATTTAGGATCAACTACAGCATCTCTAACAGATGGCTGTCCAGTCCTTGTTGAAGTGCCTTCAGTGAAGGAGAGTCCATCAGCTCACATAACATTCCAGCCCACTGTCAAGCAACCCTTGTTAGGAAGCTTCTCTAATGTTCAGCCAAAATCTGATTCCCTGAAACTTTGATTAGTTTATTCGAATACTGCCTTCTGGAGCAACAGAGGATAAGTCTGCTCCATCCTCTGCATGGACATTTGAAGACCACTATAAAAAAGAAAATGCAACCAAAATTATCAAGAGTTGGACTGCAAAGACTGAAGCACTTGATTATCAGTGCTTTACCAACTGGTAAGTTCATGGGGCTTGGGGGCACCAAAACAATGTAAAGGAGGTAAAGGGCCACCTTGTTCATGACCCTTTCAAATTTGTCTCTTGACTTGATCTGTCAATGGCATTAGACTGTTTTGTAGATTGCTTTATTTTGTTGTATTTAATTATAGTCCATTTCATGTTTATCATGGATAAATTCAATAAATGTGGCATACAATTATCATTCATAAAAATAAGCAACCATGCAAACATTAACAGTGGGGGCCATTGGCTTATCCAGTGCAACTCTAAAACTGTAGAAACTTTATATGGGAGAAGGTGTGAGAGATGTTCACAAAGCTTCACAAACTAATCACAAGAGACTACCAAGAGTTCCTCTAACCTGCCTGGGGGTCAAACTCAAGGAACCCCTCAGTACTTGGAAAGGTTCAGCTGGATTTTACTCTGCAGAAAAGTATTTCTTTGCTCCTATCACTATCTGAAAAATTATGCCTTAAAATGAGTTTAGTACATGTAAAATTGTAACATTCTTAACAGTATGCTGCTGTTAGTAAGCCTACTGTTACTATTAGTAAATAGTATTTACCAGTAGACACTCTAATTAGTGTTTACATTCTAACAGTATCCTACTTTGATTGTGTAAAACTGATAGAACATGGCTTATTTTCCCATTTTTCCTATAAAATGATCCTATAAACATGTAGGATCATTAAGTTCAGTTGGGAAAGCATGCCATATTTCATTCAATCTAGCAATGTTCAGTAAGGTGCTAAAATTGACCTAAGATAAATTTAACTGAATTTTCTAGCTGAAACTAATATTATTGATGCTGGTCACTAACTTTTTCATGTTTTTGCACCAGATTGCTACTCCACCCAAGAAAATACTGAAATTTATTATCGCTGACCTTCACACAAGTTCTCTTTCAGCTGTCCAGACAGCCAATCCAACTATTTATGTACTATGCAAGAAATCTGTGTTTGAGCTTCTCAGATAAAATCTTACCTACAAAACCACAAGACAAACTAAACTGCTTTTGAAACTGTTGGGAGTTTGCAAGACATGGAATGTGAGGCATGCATGCTTTAAAGGATTACAGAAAACATGGCCTCCACAAGTCCTTGGGTATATCTCACATTGCTCTTTAGATCATGGCCTATGCATTCTCAAGACATTAACAGCCATATGACAGCATAGGCAACAAAAAAAACCTCAAGACACTTTTAAGTACAATGTGCAGTGTAGCTGTACAAAAAGATGTATAGCTATAAAAGTTTTATTTTACATCTTAACCAAAACCTTTGAACATGGCCATGGGCAGCATCAAAAAAGCATGTGCACAGCCAAATATGTTATTCATTTGTTCTTTCATTAGCTTTCCATCCCACTTTTTTTCTTTTAAAGAACTCAAAGCAGCTTGCATCATTCTCCCGCTGCTCTCAATCTTATCCCCACAACAACAACACTGTGAGGTAGGCCTGCGAGTCTGTGACTGGCCCAAAGTCATCAAGTTGGCTCCATGGCTGAGTGGGACTAGAACTCAGATCACCTGAGTCTCAGACCCATCCTCTTAACGACTACACTGGCTCTCCAGGATGGTATTGAAAGATTGTTGCATCTAACAAGATTGTTTTATTTTTATTTTTGTTAAAGATTGTTGTTTTATTTCAAATGATATATATTTAACTAAATAACTACTGTAATTTTTTTCCAGATTTCTTCACCCATGAGAAGTGAAGCCTTGTTATATACTGCTGAAAACTTCCATGGTATAGGCAGAAACATGGAAACGTCTGATTATCATTTAAATAGATTCAGCTGCTAAGTATTAACAACATGAATGATAGTGCATCTAATTGCATGTTTCTTCTTTGAGAATCTTCCAAGTATAGGACCTTGGCAATCCTGGTGTTGGGAAACTTTTAAATTATCCATAATTAATTATGTGCAACAAATACATGAAATAAGACTTACTGGCTTATGCATGGCTGAATTAATAACTTCAAAGGCACACAAATGGTATCAGAATCATCATCCTTCTAGGAACACTACCCCTCTGATTCTGCTATTGTTCTTTTCTCTCATCAGATCATCCAGCACTCTACCAAACTCTTTCTCACTGCAGTGCTAAAGAAGTAGGCATTCAAACTGATGCCGTGGTATGCTGTAGTAGTTAAGGATGGTGGATTGGAATGCAGGAAATCTGGGTTCCAGTCTCCACTCAGTCATGAAACTCACTGGGTGACATTTGGCCAGTTACAGCCACTCAGCCTAATCTACCTGACAGGTTGTTACTGAAAGGATAAAATGGAGAAGAGGAGAGTTTTGTAAGTTGCCTTGGATTCCTTGCAAGTGGAAGAAAGGCAGAATGTAAATGCATTGTATATGAGAGAAACACGTTTCATAACTAGCATTTATTATTTTTTATAGTTTAATTTCCTATAATTACTAAATTCTAAAGCCCATTCCTGAAAATGCTCAGAGATTTACATCACCGAAAGGTGGCAATGTATTGCAGGCACAGGTGAAGAGAATGAACAGATGACTTTCAAATGAACTTGTTGACAAATCAATACATTGTCAAAACTAAGCAGAAAATTCACAGTAGGTGCCATACTTTAAAGGGTAGACACAGTGACAGTTCTAAGTTTCCTGAAGCATATATGTAGACTGTAAAAATATAATTATGTAATTTAATACCTGTGTTTCTGTGAACTTTACCTACATGTGCATGAGAGTGTAATATTGCACGCATGTTGTCCTCATTTTTTTGCATTTATGGGAGGAGACAATAAAGTAGTATCTGTCTGCTGCCTGCAGCTACTTCGCCGTTGTAGAAGAAGTGAAACTTAAATGATCTTATTGGAGGGGAAATTCTTATTTAATTGCTTTCCATAGTCAAATTTTTCTAGTCAATTAACAATAATTGATACAGTACAGTCGAATATAATTCAATATGGAGATAGCGTACATTTAAATACAGTTTATTTGTTCACAGTACTTCATACTGTTCATAGCTAAGCAAACTCTGGAGCAGTAAACAGTACAAATCAAAAACAATACCTTAAAACACAAATAGCATTCAAATTTAAAACAAAGGTCCACATAGAATGTAGCTGAAGCTGGTGGTGAGTACCCCATGCCACTGAGGCCCTTGAGTTACAAGTGAGAATGGTGGTTCCAGGAAGACCTGTTCCTTCAAGGTAAGAACAACCCTGTCCAAGACAGACTGAAATGCTTTGGGTAGTCAGAACAGATGCTGCACTAACACTGTTTCAGTCTTTTCCGGATTGATCGTCAGCTTGTTATTCTCATCCAGTCTGTTGTAGCAGCCAAATACTGATTTAGGAGATCCACATCACCACTTATGGAGAAAAAAAAGAGAAGTAGAGATGTGTGTAGGGAAATGACAGTTCTCAGTCATTTCATGTTGATTCTGACAAACCTGACTGTAGGGATCAGGCCCATTCCACCTATAACACAGACTTTCAGAGTTCTTGAATCATTCTGATTCAGAAGGAAATGTAGAGGTACCAGAATCTGCAGCTGAATTGCTAAGACCAGTGAACCCAGAGATAAGGCAGGCAGTAGCTGAGGATCAGTTTCCAATTCTGTGGGAAAATTTAATGAGCATTCTGATACGGGATGGGGTGGACCCAATATTATTAATGTGAACATATGGTGTCAGGTTAAGAGGGTAAATAAAATTACAGGTATCAGATGCTAAACGCAATGCGCCCTTAAACAGCAGAATATGCTGTTATGTGGGGGTCAGCTTTTTTTCATTTTGGAAAGGAAGACTCTATCATACTCCTACATTGCACTGTCCTGGTGGCCAGACTTCTAACTTTGCTTGTTCCTTTTATTGCTGCTTTCTGCAATACTCTTATTTTACAAAGCCATCTGGTCAGCTTTAGCATAATATATTAGAAAGTCTTTGTCTTGATCTGATTGGAAGGAACAGTAGAAGACCAGCTGCAACAGTGGGAGACAAAACCAGCCCCTGGGGAATTAATGCTGTGAAATCCATGGGACAGTAATATTTCCCAAGCACCACTTTCTAAACACAGCCATTCAAGGAGGAGTGGAATGACAACACAGTACCCCCCTCCCCATTCTTAGATCAGAGTTCCCAAGAAGGCCAATGATACTGAAAGCTGCCAGAAGATCCAGGTGTATACAGAAGTCCAACAGTATCAAAAATAAGTGGAAGATGCAGGACTATCAACAGGGTCATACCCCCTCACCTCTTTCCTAGTATAGTTCATCATACAGGGTGACCAAGGTTTTTCCATGCCAAAGCCCAGCCTGAAGACCAACCGAAATACATAAACAGATCCAGGGAGTGCCTGCAGTTGTGTAGCCATCACCCAATGTTTTTTTCCCTCAAGAAAGAACATAGCCTGCTGGCCTAAAATTTTTAAGATCTTCTGAATCCAAAGAGGGTTTCTTTACCAGTGGTCTTACCGTGGCTTGTTTTGGCAGAATAGGACCACTTTCTTAAGGAAGCATCAATTGCTTCCCTTCAGTTCTTTTTTAAAATATTTATTTATGCAGGCAGTCTAAGGGAGCAAGGATTCAGTTATGGACATAGTTGCCCAAACGTATCGAAGTAGCTCTACTACAAGTAGGATGCTCAAGGAGTTATTGTGCTGATTACCCAGGTCATGTCTGTGTTCCAGAGATTGACTGGGAATTTCATATGACTGCCAGACCTGTCAGCAAGAAAGGGCTCTCTGGAAGTCACATCTTAGCCATGTGAATATTTAAGGAAATGGTTCAGTAACAGATTCAGTTTAGGAAGATACCATTGCAAAGCCAAGGCATGTTGTTCAGGACCAGCACATACCAGCCTTTCCAAACTAACGGTACACGCAATTTCCATTTTCAGAAACGTTCAAAAGCTTGTTATTGGCAGTCATGCAGTGAAGTGAAGCAGTAAGTGTCCTTCATCCATTGTTTTCACCAATGTAGATGTTTAAAGCTATCTATAATAGGTATTCTTTGTATTGTGTCGATACAGTGCACAGTCTTAAGTGAAAAAAAAGTGAACATTTCCTCAGTTCAGTGCTTGAATATTTTTCAATCTAGACAAAGTTCATTATGGCTCCCTTTTACATTCCTAGCTGATGCACCATATTAAACTGTCTGTTCTGGCCATTTCAGATCATTTTCTTTAACATAATCTTTCTATCATTTGAAGGTATTATATCTGGTTTTCATCCTATTAGGGATAGATTTGGTATTTCAAAAGCTTATTCAGACATCTAGGTAAAACTTTGTGCTTTGCTATTTTCATGTTATCACAACTTTCATCAAAAACAAATGTGGTCAACAAAAACAATTTTCAAAGAGAAGCCAAGGTGGTTAACTCAATCTTTGATAGTCTGCAAGAGTACAGTACCAATTTCTGTAGCCTTCATGTTTAGGTCCTTGATGTGCCTTTCAGATGTAAGTCAGCCTTGTTTTTCCTTACTGACAGTGCAATACTGTGCATATTATCTCAGAACTAAACTCCACTGGACTCGGGCTTCCTTTTTCATAAGTGTGTTTAGAATTATTTTTGTGGTTACATGCATCAAATCATCTTTGCCTTATGGCAACTCTGTGCATGAGGTGACAGCCCCTCTCAGCTCTTGTAAACCTGAGCCTGTGGTTTCCTTTATGGAATCAATCCATTTTCAGGGTTATAGCATGTATATTTGCTTTCTTCTTTACAATAAAACATCTGAATAAAGGACCTGTGTATGAGCTGAACAAGATAAGAATAGAAGAGAAAGGTTTTTAAAAAGGAGTAGCTATGTAAAGAGGTGTTTTAAAAGCTCACATGGTCTAAGGACAGAGAGTTGCACAGTGTTAGCATCAAGGATGCAGAAAGAAAAGAGGCTGAGTAGGCAAGCACTTTCCAATGAAGCTTCTTTAGAGATAGGGTAGCAAAACAAAAGATGCTACCCTTTTAAAAAATTGGTCTGTACTTTTAAGAGTAGCCTGGCACAGTGTTGAGAAAGATAAAACTTTCCCCACCTTTTATCTGCATGTTGATAAAAAACTAGACTTGCTTAACTTCTATAGTTCAATATGAAAATAAGATAACCTGAAAGGAGAAAAAGGAAGCAAGGCAGACAACAGACTGAAAGACAGAAACCTGAAGCAGAGGTTACAGCAACATTGAATCCACAGAATAACAATATTGTAATAACAAACAAAATCAAGCCAACAGTAGCTCACTTTTGTAGCCTCTGGAGCCACTTAGTACTCCAGACAGATTCCATAATTAACACCACCTTTGTAATTCAGATGCCTTTCAAAGACAGGAGAGGATCTATATATAGCTTCACCCTAGCCAAAATACATGGCTTTACACAATCCTCTCCGTTAGTGGCAAAGCATCCTTCTCCTAGTCTTACAAAAGCTGATAAAATAAGACCCTTTAAAGCTCCAGGCAATTAATCTAAAGTAGTTCATGTTGACCATACTTCAGACTGGCTATCTACATAATACTTAACTGGGTTTAACTTGAGGCTGAAATGACTTCTTACACTTCGAGTTGGAGAGAGATTCAGGGTATAAAACTCATAACTAGGGTCCTATTTCAGTGGCCCTTTATAAAAGAAGACTTCTGCCCTTACTTAGCTTTTTGTGTATGCAGCACCTAGCATGACTGGAATGCACCTACCTTACACAATGTAATGTGTCCGGATAGCTTACTGTATATAGGCTGGACTCACTTTGTTCAGATGAGTCCCTGTCAGATGCTATTGGATTTCTCTACAGGCTTCAGCTTACTGCAGCATGGGGCAGTTACAGAGCAGTCCTATGTAAACGAGAAATCAATGCTGTGGGAAAGGAGGAAATGCATGGGGAGCACCTGCCACTTCCAGAAAGGGAAGGAAAAGTAAAATCCTTCACATCTCTTTTACAGTTTTCTCTCTTGCTATTGACACAAATGGGAGGAATAATCAGTACATTAGCTCCAGGGCTGGCATAGCTATGGATGAGTATCAAGAGAACAGGGAGATTCTGAAGGTCCGGGGCCTCCCTTGACTGGCTCCCTAACATGATCCTCTACCCTTTCTGCTAGGAAAACACTAATGTTTTATCTGTGTCGGAGCTTTCTCCAGGACATAAATTATGTTCATAGAGTTAACATTTCTGTTGATTTGATGGAGTAACTGCTTGTCAGAGACCAGCCAATTTTTTTAAAAAAAGCCTTTATGCTAAAGATTCTATCAGCACATACTAATTGTAATGTATTCACGTAGAAAGCAGTTGTTTTCTGAAACAGATTTATTGTGAAATTGATCTGAAATTATTACTATTGCTGGCCATATTCATTGCAGAATTTTTGCTATCGAAAGTTTTCCGTTAATCATGTAGAAAAGGTTCTTTTTATTCACTCCAAGATTTTTTGGTTGGTAGATTGTAATATGGGTGTGAGAATCCCAAGGAGCAAGTACATAAAAGGAGGAGGTAAAATGTGCAATACAGCAATTTTATTGATGAACACAGTTCCAGGTACCTTTGCAAGAAGGCACAGAAGCTATAGTTCTTCTTCATGGTCTGTGCATCACACATACAGGTGCTGCACCTGTGCAGGGTCTCAATTCAGAAAGATTCTCCTAGCATAGCGTTTTTGGTGGAAGCCCTGCCCTCCTCCTCGGAAAAATAAGCGGGGCTCTCACCCTTCATCAGTTCATTTTTGACCACTGTCTTTCTCTGTGCCATGGGCCTCTCCTAGTTTCAGCTTTACCTCAGATTTTTGCTTTCACATTCTTACAGCCTCATCGAATTTCTTCAGCCGCCTGTACTGTTTATACACTCCTTTCAGCTTTATTCTTTCATCACACTTCTCTCCTTTTATCCCCCTTGTTTATTCCCTCCTCAAAATAATTTTTAATAACCTATCAGTCGCTCTTATCCTATCTTTCCTTCACTTTTGCCTCAACTTTGTTTTATTTATTATTTATTTATTTAAAACATTTCTATGCTGCCCCCATCGCAACAAAGCCTCTGGGCGGCTCACAACAAAACTTTGTGAGCCATCAAGCAAACAACTTTTCTTTGTTTGCTTGATGGCTCAGAGACTGGCTTTCCGAAAAGTGTACAAACCGTGGCATCAAATTGCCATCGGCCGATAGTTATTGATTTCCATGCATTTTATTTATTTATAGTTCTAATATAGTACTTCTGTTCTACAGATATCATTCAAAGCAAATCTTTAAAAAGAGTGGATTAGACTCTTACCACACCTATATTTTTTGTAATAACTGATAAAAACAGTAATGGATTAAGTATGCTGTACACTGAAGGTGGAAAATGCCTTCAAATAGCTAATCATCATATTCTGCCAATAAAATTACTTTCTGAATGCTTTGAAATATTATATTACTAACATTTTTATTTGAAATATTATCTCATTTACAACCAGAACCTCTTGTCAGTAATGTTAAATGTCCAAATTAATATGCATGTATTTGAGAACAGTACTGATGACTTTATATTGTGACTGAATTTATGAGTATTGAATCTATAAATAATTTATAATTTAAGATTTAATTTTTGTCCTACAAGCAGGCAATCCTTTACAAAATAAACTTGCAATTCAAAGGTAGTTCTCATCTTCCTACTCTTGTTTCAGCTTTGAATTCTTAGGTGAGGTTGGATCAAACCCTATCATGCTTTGGTTAACCCTCTGAATGAATGAGACAATTTAATTATGATTAATGTTTCTTTTATTTCAGTGGTTCTACTTTAAAGCTTGTTTAGGCTTTTATTAGGCTTTTATTGTACAGTCTCCCTTTTTCATTCACAAAATTTTACAGGAAGTCCTGCATGCCTCTGTGTTCCATTAGCAATTTTCCCATGATATCCCATTATGATTTCAAACTTTCGTACCAAAAATAATTTAAAAAATCACTTGATGATGGAAAGGCAAATTAGCTGCACAATGCCTTTTGATTGGTAGTACTAAGACTGACCAGGCCAGAAACATCCTAACTCTGCATACCACTCATAGTCTGTTCCTTTTAATTGCTGTTATAAGAATAAAACCCCTAGCCTCATAGTTTTTCAAAAGTTAAACTCTCAAACAATAATATACTTGTTTTTGTCTTCTTGGCAGTTTTTTCCTAGGACTACATATTCTAGGTAAATCTGAGGCAAAAGTTTGCAGACATAGTGATTTGGTTGTGATGAGCATTGGAATGAAAGCTTGCAAAATCACCCCATGAGCTTTGTGTTCCCACACAAATCTGTTTGTGTTACTTTAGTGGCGATTGTACACTCTGATGGCATTGAATATGTCACCAGTTCAAACCACAGTGACTTGTGAGAAAAATAGGAGGAGGAAAATGACATTAAACATATCTAGAAGTCATAACTGCTATTGTTGTTAGCATTTACATTCAGTCTAGTCGACACTGAAATACTGACCACAAAGTTGTCAGAACAGCTTCTCCCTGAGCTTCCAACTTGCAAACAGGCACTGTTCATTGATGTGAATGGCAGCTCTTCTTCCAATGCAATCATAGTAATGGAGACTTAATTGAATGCCTTTCCTCATACACTAGGGTTTAATCCAAGTCAGTCCTCTAGTGTCTATTTGTTTTTTAAAAGATGTCAATGCTGTTAGAATTTGCATAGAATTTGTCATCTAGTTTGGTCCATAGATTTAGTGTAACATCTTTTTGCCCCTATGATCCTACTCACAACTTGTCCTGTAAGCTGTCTGGGTGGGAAACTTCCTGGAAATCATGTAATCTGCCTCCAAGTCCCATGGAAGATAACTTTTGAAATAAGTGTAATGGATTAATATTTACTAAGAATTGAGGCCTGCTGAGTTCATTGGAACTTATTTCCAAGTGTGCATAGATTGCAAATTTAACGTGATGTAATAAGATTTAACAGGGGCACACATTGTGACAAATGAATTACCATAAAATTGCAAGTAGGCTATAAAATTTCCCCTAAGCTATTCATAAATCTGATTCCAATGCAATAGATGGAACTCTTTCCACAGAGTCAATTTTTTATCTCTAAGCTAGAGTTTTAGTAGTATTGTTCTTACATTGCTTGTTTAATTTTTAATTCAACATTCATTCTGCATTCATTAAGAACATAAATTAAATTGTTATATATGCCAATTTTGCAAATCCTAAGAATCAGATTACACAGTCAGAGCATAGCTTTCTTTCTGCTTTCCCATCCATTGATAATAGGAATAAAATATTCTTGGAAATTTGAATCACTGACATACAAAGGAAAGGGGCCATCTGAATATCACCTACTACTTTTAATGTTCTGTTGTACCTAGTACTGCATTCCTACAACTTGGCCTTAAAGAAATGATGGTACATGAAAGCCTCCCCAAAAGCTGTTCAATAAGCTTGAATTCTTTCATTGCATCATTAATATAGGGGAGCTTAGATCATGTGGGCCACATGAGCATATCTTTCCTTCGTATGACTATGTCAGTGGCCAAGTTGGGGGAAATGGTTCTGGTGCTGAATGGAACAGCATGATCAGGACACACTCATATAATCTGAGTTTGTATATATTGCCATAGAAATGAGAAAAAATGAAAATTGCTTTTTGGCACACACAGTATCACTGGTGAGGTGTAATACACTATTCATTCCAGTATGCCTACATAATGCATCTAGAATGGCTTGTATGAGGAAATCCTGTACAAGGAAATCAAAGAACTATTTTGGGAATGATGTTTAGATTCTTGTGAGTTGTTAATAAATAACTTACAATTTATTTATGCATCTGAAGGGTTAAAAGCAGTTCAAAATTCAGAGAAACAAGATCATCAGCTTAAAGATTATTAGTGTCATATAGACATCCCTTCTGCTTACAAAATGTTGTTTGACGTTTATGCAACAATTTAGTAAAGCCAGTTGCTTGCCTCTATCCCATTTCACTTCTCAGTAGCGTTCCCTGTTGGATAAAGCGTCAGTGACAGCTGAGCAATCATTATTTATGCTGTGGTGCATTTTTTTAAAAAGCAGTGTATTCTCAAATGCCCACCCAGTACTGACTCCAAGGTCTGTCTTTGAGTCACAGCCAAAGCAGTTCTTTCCATTCCACTGATAAAATTCTTCAAAAGAATCTTTCATCAATATAGAATAAATAACTGGTAACCAATTTTTTCTTTAGATTACTAGTTAAAATAATGTATTTTGTTGAAAAATATTTAGGATGAAGAAGTGATACTAAAATATGCAATTTTCCAAGGTTATGATGCAAGTCTTATAGAGGTATACCTTTATATAGAAAAAAGATTGTACAAACGATTGAAAAACTCAGAATGTACATATTAGAAACATAGAAACATAGAAAACAGAGCGAGTCAGAAGGGGCCTCCCGGGCCATCTAGTCTGACCTCCGGCACCAGCCGGCTCCACTCACAACATGCCCACCATGTGGACGTCCAGCCTATCGTTGAACACCCGCACCGATGGGGCCTCAACCACCTCCCGGAGAAGCCCATTCCACACCCTCAGGGTCCTGACTGTCAGGAAGTGCTTCCTGGCATCCAAATGGAACCTTGGCTCCCTGAGCTTTGCTCCATTGGAGCGCGTTCTGCCTTCATCTGCGGGGGGGGTCTCTACCCATCTCCATGTGACATCCCTTCACATACCTGTATGTCACCAACATATTCCCTCTGAGTCTCCTCCAGGCTGAAGAGACCCAGTTCCCTCAGTCTCGCCTCATACGGCATCCCCTGCAAACCGGCTTGTGGCCCTACGCTGCACTGACTCTAACCTGACTATATCCTTTCTGTAATGAGGGGCCCCAAACTGAACACAATACTCCAGTTACGGGCACACTAGAGTCATATAGAGTAGTAGTAATACCTCTCTTGAGCTAGAAGCCATACTTCTGGCTATGCAACCAAGGGTGGCGTTCGCCCTCTTGACCACCGCATCACACTGCTGACTCATGTTTAGCCTGCAGTCAACCAGTACCCCGAGGTCCCTTTCACAAGTGCTGCTCTCCAGCCACTTATCACCTAACCTGTACTTATGACAGCTATTCCTATGCCCCAAGTGCAAGACCTTGCGCTTATCCAAATTGAACGCCATCCTGTTGTCTCCTGCCCACTCAGTTGCCTCCTCAGTTGTGGCCACTGCTCCAGTTTTAGTGTCGTCTGCGAATTTGATCAGCAGACTGTTCACCCCTTATTCCATGTTGTTAATGAAAAGATTAAACAGGATCGGCCCCAGGACAGAGCCCTGGGGGACCCCGCTTGTCACTGGCCGCCATCCCAATGATTCCCCGTTAATGGTTACCTTCTGCTTTCAGTCAGTCAACCATGCCCTAATCCACCGGACAGTGCTTTGGTGTATCCCAAAACTCCTCAGGTTCTCCACCAGGATATCATGGGGCACTTTGTCAAAGGCCTTGCTGAAATCCAGGTATACCACATCCACTGCATCCCCTCCATCTAGCCATCGCAAAACCTTGTCATAGAATTCCACAAGGTTGGTCTGACAGGACCTGTTTTTGCGGAAGCCGTGTTGTGTGGCTGTCAGCCTCCCTTCCCTATCTAGCATCACTAGATCTCTATTATGAGCCTTTCCACTGTTTTTCCTACAATGGACGTAAGGCTAACCGGTCTGTAATTCCCCATGTCTTTTCTACTACCCTTTTTGAAAATTGGGACCACTCATGCCACCCTCCAGTCCTCTGGAACTTCACCCGTTCTTCACAAGGTCTCAAAAATGGAGGCCAGCGGGCGTAAGAGAACCCCTGCCAACTTTCTAAGTACTCTTGGGTGTAACCCATCAGGGCCTGGCGCCTTTGTAGTGTCCAATGCCCTGAGGAGCCCCTCGAGTTAAAGGGGGGTGACTCTAATCAGTGCCCCTAAGTCCCCAGCCTCATCTAATCTCCTATGCGGATATCCCCTGTCCTGCTTTGGGGAGAACACAGAGGCAAAATAGTCATTTAGCATCTGTGCCTGTTCCCTCATATCAGTCACTGGATCTCCTTCCTCCTCATTTAGTGGTCCCACCACTTGTCTCCCCTTCCTCTTATTTTTTTTAAGAAAAAGGAAAAGAAGAAATGGGTTGGTATATGCCTACTCATCTGCTAGGTGTATTTTTATCTGGCATGACTGTTAAAAAATAGAAAAAAGTATCACTTATTTTGATAAATCACAATGATCAGCTTAGAATCATAACAAAAAGCGTAAATATGAATACATGCTAGAAATTCTCTTTGGCATGCTTACAGTCCTGGTTATCATTAGACACAAAACTAACAGACTATTGTAGCCCAGCGTGGTTGCCAGAGTTTTGTGCCACTTGATCAACAAAATGATACAGTTGCATAGAGATATATGCCTGTGTAGTCAGAGGAAACACATTTTCTAAATCTCAGGTAAAGCAATCTTCTGGGCCCTATACAGCATCTAGAGCGCTGAGGATCATTAAGATCTCCTGCTCTGAAGTTGGAAAACAGCCCCAGCCACAGAGCTGGGGATTGGTGCTTGGAGCACCTACCTTTGCAGCCAGCACAGAAAGAATCATGACAGCTTTTTTTCAGAAGTTCAAAGAGCAACTTCACAGAATGGGTTTGAGGGGCATAGTGGCAGAGACTGGGACCAGCATGATATAATGTATCCATTTAGTGCCTCAGATTTCTTCTTCCCTCTTCCAAGAGGGAACACAGTTATGCCAGAGGTAAAACATTTAAGCACAGTTAAATGGTTGAAATTGGCTTTCTAACTGATTGCTAGGGTGGGAGGCACATGGAGGAAATCTATGCCTCCATTCTTTCTCCTGCCTTCCATAGGATGCCCATTCTCCTTTGAATTCAAGTAATTACAGGTAGCCATATTTGATAGCATCCTAAATAATACTTTTTTGGCATGCATTCATACATGCTTGGCACAATAAATTAATACCTATCATTTTCTTCTTCTTTGGTAGGATAATCATATATTTCTCTTAAGTTCATGTGGAAACCTTCTTCCACAAGCAACCTTCATTTCTGAATAAAGTGAGCACATATCTTTTGACTCTTAAATCAGAAACTGAATAGTACATTTTTTATATTTTACTTAATTTAAAATTTGGGACAGTGGAACTAACTTGATGTACTAACATATTTCCTTTAGTGTTTTCTACCAGAATATTTAACGACATTCATTACAGGATTTTTTCATCTGTCCAGAAAGGTTCAGCTATTGGGAAGTATAGAAAAGTAATAAATAAATGTGGGTACATTACTGTTTTGGGAGCAGCTTGCCTTGATTGATTACCAATGCCACAAGCTAAGCAAGATGAATGCATCACTACTGGTTCTGCTGGACCTCTCAGTGGCAGTTCATAACATCAATCATGGTATCTTTCTGGCTGTTTTGGCAATGCTGGGGCACTCTCACTTGCCCCCTCAGCTATTTTCTCATGGGGTGTCTCAGGGCTCTACTATATCCCTTGTACTATTTTCCATATAGAGTGAGAATGCCATCCTGATTGGAGATGGGTCTCTATCCTGATGTTACCCAACTCTGTATCTCCTTTTCAGTGGATGCAAAGAAAGCTGTGGGAATCTTGAACCTGTGTCTGGATGTAACAAGAGACTGGATATGGATAAGAAAACTGAGACTCAATCTGGACAAAACATAGACAGGGCAATCTAGGATTTTCAGTACAACCTATTACAGAAGGAGTAGCACTACCTCTAAAGGCTCATGTGTACAAGTTGAGTGTGCTTTTGGATGCAGGGCAGCTCCTGGATAGAAAGGTGGGAGCACTGGCTGGGAATGCCTTTGCACACCCTTGGCTAGTTCACTAAGTGCATCCGTTCTGGGAAAGTTGGACTCACTACAGTGATTCATGCCTTATTCACTTCATTTTTACAATAATGTAATGCACTGCCCTTGAAGAGCTTCAGCTAGTGCAAAATATAGCAACCACAGTTTTGTCTGGTATGTTTTATAGAGCACATAACACAACTTGAAATCCTGGCTTACAATCTGTGTCTGAACTTAATTCAAAACTCTGGTTCTTAATGTATAAAGCCCTAACCGTCTCTGAACTAGGATGTTTCTTTATTTCATGTTTATATGACACAATAGCTGAGGCAGTTAACAAAAGTTAGGATTAAACAACCATTAAAAAGATACATTAATTTAAAAGAATAAAACCATAATTATTGCAATTGCTGTAATTCTGCATAGCAATATATGCAAACAGTGCTAAATATTTATTGGAAAAATTAAAAGGTCTTCACCTGTTATTGAAAAGACTACAAAGTAGGTGTTGGGTGCACCTCCCTGAGGGGCTCATTCCAAGTCCGAGGTTCACAAACAAAAAGGCCCCCCTGGTAGCCACTCAGAGAAGGCCCCCTGGAGATGACACCAGGCTCCCAGTAGGTACATATGAGAGGAAGTGATCCTTCAAACAACCTGGCCCCAAGCCATTTAGGGATTTGAATGTTAATACTATCACTTGACCTGGACTTCAACCAGCAGCTGTAGAAAGAGGACTGGGGTAATGTGTTCTTGTGAGCCATTGTCCATTAATATTCTTGCTCCCATGTTTCAGATCAGTTGAAGTTTCCAGACTGTTTTCAAAGGCAGCCTCATGCACAGCACGTTGCAGTAATCCAAACGAGATTACAAAAGCATGAATGACTGTAGCTAGAATATCTGAAAGGCTGCTTCCTTTCTTAATGATCCTGCCCAAAAACTGCAATCATAGAGAGAGGTGAGGTTGGTGGGCACTCATAATAGCATTTACGTAGCAGCACCCCATTTGGGGAACATCTTCCCCAGGGAGGCTAGGCTAACCTCCTCACAGTGACCTTTAGATGGCTGGTGAAAGATGATCCTTTTTCACTGACCTTTTAATAGTTAATGCTGCTCTCCACTGAGCATTTCAATGCTATAATTTTTTTTCATTAATCCCCAGTTATAAAATATAGGTTCGAGGGCTTTTTATTTGCCTTAGGCACTCATTGAGCAGACTAACATTCAAAAAATGCTCTCAAAGAAAAGAAGAAATTGTTCTCATACCTAAAGTCTAGTGGAAAGAGAAATGAAGAAACCAAGCTTGAAACAGATTGACAAACATGTAACTAACTTGGGCTAAGCAAAAAAAAAAAAAAAATCTGAATGGCGTATTTGCCAGTATCAAATACTTTTGAACCACTACATGCTCATACAAGGAAATATTACACCTGTAAAGACCTTCAGCTGTTGGCTGGTATAGAAATGTAAGAAATAATCAAAATAGTATTTGCTGTTAGTTTTCAACTAGACATAGATTATAATGGGAGTAGAGAACAGGTATGGAAATAGTTCCACCTAATTATATGCAATCAAGTCTAATTGTAAGCATGATTTCTCAGAGGTAGATCCCACTTAGTTCAGTGAGACTTACTGTCAAATGAATAAGCATAGAATTACAACACCTTTCATAATTTGCATTAAACATATGGAAGGTGAGCAAGATCGCAAGTAAATTCCTACTTCTGCCTTTAGGCTATACATCTATAGACCCAAAATAGGAAATCCTAAAGAAGCAGGATTCCCATCTGTGCCAGGAGATTCTGTACCAGCTTTTCCAAAACTGGTGTCCTCCATGTCATTTGTGCTATAGCTATTAGTATTCATGATCATTGGCCATGCTGGCTGCTCACAGCTGAAGTCCAAAGTGTCTGAAGAATGCTAAGTTGAAGACAGTTGTTGTGCACGGACTGAAACAAACACAGTGAGTGAGGGAAGTGGGATTTTAGTGCAATCCTACTTCTGTCCCTATACCTTCAGTGTCATGCATAGTGATACAAGTGTTTGAGTCTAGATCAGTGTTTTCTAAGCGTATCATACTTCTAGAAGCCTTGTGATCTACCTTCTATTTTAAATATCTAAAACAATTATGTATCTTTTTCAACTAATAGTATAAGCAACATTTATTTAGCATATGGCATACTTAGCCAGGGAGTCTACAATGTTTTTTTACACACAGTAGATGTTCTGGTAGCCAACACTAGTCTTCTCTTGCACAGGTGCACCACAGGGGACAATCTAGCATAACACCAGCTAGCCAGCAATGCTCTTGAGGAAGTTGGCTCAAAATTACATTTTATGAATTTCATATTAAGAAAATATGTCAGATGGAAAATAATACTGGCAAAGAGAAAAAAACATAGTCCTGTGGCTGTAGCAAAAGCTGACTATAGTTAATGCACAGTTTTTATGATCTGTGAATAACTGTCATGAGCTAGGCATCCCCTCCCAAATGAGACGGGCACTTCAGCAATTATTAAAAGAGTCTTTATTCCGTGCAGAAACAACGTATTCACAAGCCTCGAAACACACAGTCCAGGTGGAAAGTTGACCCCTTGCTCTGCCCCTATTCACCCAAAGCTTTGCTTATGAACGCTTTGGGGCCGGTCTCTGGAGTGGGGCACGCTATGGAAGTGAGCACATTGATGCTCTTCCCGTTGATCCCCTAATTGGTCCAGCCAGCCCTTGCATCCACATCTCCAGGGGTGTCAAGTTCTCTTCCTGAGAACCCCTCCCCAGCCTGTTCTAAGCCAGCATTTTTCCCACAATCAGGAGCAGGGGGTGGGGAGCTCAGTGGTTGTCCTTGAAGTGCTTTGATCCAGAGTTGGCTCGGGCTCACTGGGAGAGTTTGGACAACCGGGGCCTCGCCAGTCTCAACAACTCCAATATCAGAGTGAGAACTCTGAGCCACAGCTGGTTCAGCTATCCACTTCCCCTCCTCCAAGTCTGAGCCACCATTCCTGCCAAAGCCCTCCATCTCTTGTGCATGCCTGGGAATCTCATCTGAGTGCATGCACACGATAATATCCCTAGTCATTCAAATTATAAAGAATTCAACGGCTATTTTGGTAATAAATGCTTGAGTTTTCTTTTTTTCCTTATTTAGGCAACATGATCTTCTGTAATTATAAAAGAAATATGTTCCATTTTGGAACTTATCAAAATAAGTTCTACATTACCAATAAAAATCAGAAATAATACTTGCACAACACTTTACCTCTTTAGACCATTTCTTTAGGACCCCGAGGGTATGGAATGGGCTTCCATGGGAGATGGTTGAGGCCCCATTGGAGAGGGTGTTCAAGGATAGGCTAGACATGCACATGGTAGGCATGTCATGAGCAGAGCCAGCTGGAGCTGAGGGTCAGACTAGATGGCCCAGGAGGCCCCGTCTGACTTGCTCTGTTTCTATGTTTCCATGTTTAAGGTTGTGTAGTTCAACATGTCAATAGGAATTGTTTAATCAATTTTAATAACAATATTTAACATACAGAAAAGTTACCTCTGCCCAAACTTAGACATATGTGATTACACCAAAATTTGCTCTTCAGCATGTTGAAGAAATGAGATGTTGAAATGTTTGAAAATCAATTTTAAATGCAATATTGGAAGAAAAGATTTCATACCCTCCGTAGACCAGTATTATTCATGGAGTCAGAGATATTGATAGCTAAGAAGAACCCTGTTAAAAACATCTCCTTGAATAATCATAGGCCATAATTCTACAGTCTAAATTCTCTGGTAGGCACAATAAGCTTTGGTGGAAATAAAGCATATCTCTTGGCACATACTGTGTGCTTCCAATGCCACACAGCAGCCATAAAACTAATAGATTGAACTCTCAAAATTCAAGTTGTGTCCAAGGACATCATGTGACATGGCATAGTTTTCTAGAAAGTTTGCCACATTTTTCTTAGGCCTTGGTGGAAAAGACAATCATAATAGGGCTTGCAATAGTGGCAAAAAGAGGTTTGGATAGGTCTTTAGCCAAGAATCACCTGTCTAAGAACTGGAGATTAAATATTGTTCTATGAGTTATTGGGGGCCGTAGAATAGAACAAAATATAGAACAAAAGATTCACTTTTAATCTTTGAAAAATGTTTAGCCAATAAAATGGAACTGTCCCTTATCCAGAATGAAGACATGAAATACAGATATGGATTTAAATAGGAACAAAGCTTTAACAGTTACAATCTGCATGTTAATCATTCACTCCACCATGCATTCTAGTCCCCAGAGAAGGTGGGAATTGGGTGAGTCCTCCTTAGCTTCAAGAGTGAATTTAAGGATGAAAGTGTTATCACACCACCCACCAATGCAAACTCAGTCAGCTGGAAGGCAATGCATTGCCAGTGAACCCTCATTTCCCAAGTGCACACTTCTCTCCAGTCTCACTCAGCCAGTAAGTTTACCATGTTTTAAATAAGCTACCCTTCACTGTCCAGATGTTTAAAAATCTGTTTACCAGTTTAGCCAAAATCTTCGTTCCTACGTTGAATTTCCCAGGGAAAGAAAGCTCAGCCAATCCAAACTGAAACATGTAAAGTTTGATCGTACAGAACAGAATGGCACCATTCCTTCTCAAAAGTTAGCAGATGGGGGGATCTGCTCCCCACCCTCTTGAGTGAGAATGTGTCAGATAATCCTGCATTGCCTGAAGTAGAGTAGGCTGCCAACAGCTTCCAAGATACGGTGTCCCTGGCAAGGTATGTGTGATTCATTAAGCTAGTTGCAACTGGGTCTCTCTCAGTGGGATGGAACTCATGAGATTAGAAAATAAGACCTGGCTTAATGATCTCTTGCACCTCTCATCACCCTTTTCAGGGATGATAGCAAAAGCATACAAATGCACACTGCACTTTGGCGTGTGGGAGATTTAATCTATTTTTCGAAAAGCATAGCTTATTTCTATGTATGTACAGTATTGAACTAATTGAATGTTAATAGATTATTGATAGAATGCTATTTAAATCTATACAAATTTATCAGAATTTGCCAGAACACATTGCTATATTTATTTATTTATTTATTTAAACCATTTTTATGCCACCCCATTTGCAAAAAGCCTCAGGGAGGCTTGCAACAAATGATTTATTTGGGGCAATATCTAGGTCTTCCATGCATCCCTGTTGAGGTTTTCTACTTCAAAACATGTGAACCTATTTTATATATTGTATATTTCAGTGCACAAGCCATCCCATTTATTATTATAAAAAATTGAAGCACTTAAATGAAGCTATTCAGAATACATCAGTCGCTCCTGTGAATGTAATTTGAAATCTATGAAACATTAATGTGTGAAGTACGTAATGCTTTTAGACTACAAAATAAAAACAAATGAAAGATGGAATGATATTAAAACTATGCATCAACACAGTGGTATCTCCCACCTCTCTAGTCAGAGCATATTTACTACAAGAAGGATAGTTGTATGCATTTGAATAAACGTGTATATAGTGCAAGGCATATCAACAGAATGCTAAACGTGTATGTACAACATGGTTGTGTGCACACATGCACAAATGCATATATATTACTGTGTACAGTTCAAAAGCTTTTCAGGTAGGTGCCTGTCTCTTCTAAATGAGTTGTTTAATCTGCAGCAGCTATGCTTCCTTCACTCACATTTTATGGTGTAGTCAGATGTCAATTAATCTGTGTTTAACAGTACTCATTTTCTACCTCCCTCAGATGTGGAGTTTTTGCAGTGTATATGCCTCTTTGTACACAGTTTACTCAAACGTGTGCACCTCTGTTTCTATTTTTTGACACCAGAATGCTAGACATGTAAAAACAAAAGATAATTGTATTTCAACTTGCTGATTAGTAATTCAAAGTTCTGATTTTGTATCTGTGAACTGCTACAGCAGCAGGTCTCTTTCTTGCCTGCCTGCCAGCCACTCAGGTAGCATGTACATGTATTTCAACCTGTAAACATTTCCAGAAAGTCTTGTGACCACTGTAAATAAGTCATATGATCATTCTCAAAACATAATCATGAAATAAATTGTTCTAAAGTTGTAATAACTTTAGAAAATCTTTTCGTCTGAAGGGACTGGAGAAATGGACTGCAGACCATAAAGGCTAATGTAATCAGTCTTAATTTGAATAATGAAGTTTGTTAGAGATCCATCTCAAGCTTGGTACACAAATGCCCATTATGAATATAGCAGGTTTGACTTATGAACCACCTAATTTTAATTTTTATTGGCACCATTAATTAAAATGCAAGCAAAACAAATTTTGCATAAGGGTGATTTAGCACTTCCTGAGGCAAGGGGAAAGGTTCATTTCTTGAAGGAGCAGGTCAGCAAAGCTTACATAAAGGGGCACTGGTGATCTGACTCCTTCCAGGAATGAGTATTTCTCTTTTTTTCAGGACACAATTGTCCTCATGCAAACAGTTATTTTTGTTTGTGCAATAGAATTGATGGGATCCACTGTTTGTGGAATGGAATCAGCAGAGCAAAAGGTGCCTAGTTGGTTACTGTCTATTGCTAATGGTGCTGTATTTTGTACTAAAATGTCCAGATGTCTTTGAAGACTGACCCACTACAGTGCACTGGTATAATTTAGAGAAGAAGTTGCCAGGCCCTGAATCACTGAAGCCAATCTATCCCTATCCATATTTGGCATACTAGCCTAAGCTGGTGGAAGGTGCTTTGTGCCATAAAACAAATTTGTGCTTCTAGTGACAGCAGTGGATCTACAAGTATCCCCAAACTTTGAACTTGATTCATTAGGGGGAATGCAATTTCTTCCAGAAAAGGTTGAACTCCATTATTCTGGATAGACAAACCACTCACCCACAGTACTTCTGTCCTATCTGGATACAGCTTCATTTTGCAGGCTCTCACCCACTCTGTTACAATAGTGAGGCACCAATTAAACATTCTAATGCTATACCTGGATCTTACAAGAGAGAGAGAGATTTCTAAGGCATAACATACTGATATTGTATGCTCTAATTCAGAAGTGGGGGATTTGGTTGAAAGAGTGAATGACTTCCCACTTGACCCTTAGCAGCCAGGATACATCAGTGGCATGGCCACACTGCTGACATCATTCAGTGACTGGATATGCTTTAGCCAGTGCTATAGCCAGGGACCTGGCTTTCCATGAAGCTTTGCTAGCCAAGGTGCCAAGTGGAGGACAAGAGCCCTCCTCCACCCAGCAGCCTCACCTGCCATCCACCTTTCTCCATATGCTCACACATACCTGCACATATATATATACACATATCACACACATGCTATTCACTCAAATCCATCTCCTGTCCAGGAGCGATTCAGAGCAGTGATACTTAGCTTGATCACATAAGCCAGCACTGCTGCCAGAATTCTCAGTTTCCAAATCGGCCAGCAGTCCTGGTGCATAGCCATTCCCCTCTCTCTAGTCCATTACTTTTCTGAAAGTTCCTGATATCCCACACTCTTGTACATAGACTGTTTTTAAAAGCTGGGGAACATAAAAAGACTCTCTAGAAACAGATTCTATGTTCCATACTATGTATGGTCCATTCTCAGAATGTTCTGTGAAGCAAGTAGGCACTTTCAGGCACTACTCTCAAGGATGCTTTAGTGATACCAATGAGCAAGATTTTTATGGCAAGAACCATGCAGCTTATTCGTAGGGTCTTTTTCTTTGAGAGCAAGGATCTTGGGGATTTGGAAAACAGCCAGCAAGAGGTTTGGCAGGCTGTTTGTGGCACACCAGCAGTACTGTTCACTCCCCTATATGGAATAGCGTGTGGAATAGCATGGGCACAACTATACATGCCATGAGTCGGGCAGAAATTCTCCAGCATTGCCTTCTGAAAACAGCTTTCCTAGTATGAGCAAAAGCACTTTAAAGCATCCAGCTCACTGCCAACAGATGCAAAGTTTCCAGAAGGATGCTATGGTTGATGGTACTAAAAGCTGCCAAAAGGTAAAGGAGAATTAAAAGGCTTGCATTTTCCTGTTCTCCCTGCATGTCATTTCCATAGGACAACCAAAGCAATTAACCTGATGGAAATGGATCTAGAAAAAGTTATACATACCAGGATATTTCTAAAGTGCATGCTATCTGGTCATATTTTTCATATTCTGCTTTTTACTCTGATAAATGAAGACACAGATCCTTCACTGCCCATTGGCCAAGGATTTCACAAAAAATATTTCTATGGGTTAAAAGAATTGGACCAAGTGAATGAGCATATTTCTGTTTGAGGAATGAGATTTTCCTACCCTACTTCTAATGTACCTAATGTGTCTGTAAAAAACAAACGAATGGTTCCTGAGGATTAAAGGATGCTTTAGAATGAATTTGCTGAAGGGGAGGGAGATACTGGTGGGAAAGAGAAATCCCAGAAATTCCCAGAATCCCCCTTTCTGCAAGGGGAAATGTACCCTGTTTATACAAGAGGTTCTTTTATTCTTCCTGATACCATTTGGTTGTTTATACATGTCTCAGGCTAGAAAACATCTTTAGGCAGTGGAGGAGTATTTACCTTTACCACATATATAAACAAAAGCAGATGAGAATTCCCTTACAAAAAAGGAAGAAAGTTTATGCAAATCAGGCTTGCTTAATAATCAAACTTATGCACATAAATCTTGTTGCACATAATTCAGTTGTTGGGAGGGTGGTAAGACGCAAGATGCCTACTAAATGATCATCTAGACTGCAGTTTTTGTCACTTGCTAGGCGACACACAGTGGATAATGTTCCCAGACAGTCTGAGTACTCTTCTTACCACAACTCTCAAACAGCTGTAAATCAATGGGAGCCCTTTATAAGTGCCAGCCTACTCCTAGTGGGGTAGTGAGACACTTGAGGATACCTGTGCTTGATGTGCATTGCTGTTTGCTGAGTGTGTGAAGTTTGCCCCCTGCAGCTAGTTTATGGGAAGCTACTAGACCTAATTCAGGTGTAGAACTTGTTTATCATGGAGAGAAACAGTGTTCAATATAGGCATTTATATATTCTATACAGAGCCAACTATATAGAATCTTCAACTTGGTATTCATACTCATAATACTCTTAAAAAAAAAACTTTGTATGAGTAATATCCAGTCCTGCGACTACAATTCATCTAGCTCCATTATAATTACAGGACTGCTTGTGCAATAGCATCTAATGCTTCATAAACAACCAGAGAAATGAGAGGAAATAGTTGTTTCTGGAATGGGACAGGAAGTAGGAGCTCCAGTGGCCTGCTCAATCCTGCTAACAGGTGTTTCTGCTCTCGCTGCTTCAGTTGCCACTGTTTTCCCACTGAGATAACATTATACCCAACTAGTGCTCAGGCAGCATTGGATACTGCCCTGCATGATTATCTAGTAATTGCATACCAACTCTATTATTTCAAATTAATCTAGGGAACTTTGTTCAAGTATAGTAAACTGGAATGTATAGACCCTTTTCATTTGAAATAGAACCTGGAAAGGTTTTTTTACCATGGAAAACATAGAATCATGTTTGCGTTGATAGGGAGAAATCTATAGGCTCTGTCCCAGTGAATTTGTGGCCAAGCAATCTTTGGATCAAATTCCATTGTTTTCATGGGATCTGGCTCATGAATAATTTTATTGATTATGACACAGCTGCCTTTCATTAGATTTTGAATATCTACTCACTACCGTTGCTCAGAGTGAGGTGCAAGTTCTTAAATGGTGGCTTTATATTGGCATACAGTGTACCATGTAAACATGGCTCTAGAAGGATTTATATTAATACTGCTATTTTCTGTACAGCCAACTGGAAATAAAAACAGATAAACTTCCAGCACAGGGCACAGTGCCTTTGTCCAAGTAGGCACAGCTACTGCCAATGGAGTAAAATTTTTTGCTAGACTAAGCTTCTTTGGATCCATCCCAAATAATCCCAATCCTGTGCACATTTACTCCCCTAATCTGAGTGGGGCTTATCTCCAAGTAAATGTATATAAAATGCCTGTTATAGCTGTTTATTATTCAGGTGTGGCAATGGTGAAATCTAGAATTCTTCCACTGTACATAATTTCAATATTAGGAATAAAAGTTTAATTAGTTCAAGCAGTATAAGAATGTTCCTATAACTGTTAACCCCCCCTTCACACACACACACACACACACACACACACACACACACACACGAAGGAGTTAACTGGTTTTTTTCCCCCTTCAAACAGATTCTTTCTTAGTGCACATTTTATCCTCAGATGACTGAAAAATGTATTGCAAATACAAATTCTTTTATTGTCCATAATGTAGTCATGAAGAAATTAGTTGTATTCTCTTGCCACTTTTCTCAGTGGATGCTTCCTTTATCCTTTGGAGTCTTTTAAAGTAAACACTATATTGTTTTATATAAAACATAGAAAGCCAACGGTATAGTTAAAGTGAATATCATCATAGATGTTGTATGATCAAACTGAAAATGAAAATGTGTGCTTCAAAGGAAGACTATGGAGAAATTTTAATTTTTCCTTACTAATATCATGCAGATTGTCTAAATATTTCATTCTGAAATACACTACAAGAATTATTCTTTTTTTTTTTTCTCTCTGATGCCAACAATCTTTCAAAGTGTACCTTGTTTTATACTGGAATCTATGTAAAATCTTCGAAGCATGATGAACATTACCTGTTTCTTATGAGGGGAAAATAACTTAATCCATTTTAGTTCTTCTACCTGTTTCAGGTAGCAAAGTATTTAACCTATGTTGTATGTACAAAGCAGAAGTATTATTCATATATATTTTTTTTAATTACAGGTAAAGATTATAGTTCCCAACAGCACAGCAGGTCTGATAATAGGGAAGGGAGGTGCTACAGTCAAGGCTATAATGGAGCAGTCAGGGGCTTGGGTACAGCTTTCACAGAAACCCGATGGGATCAACTTGCAAGAGAGGGTTGTCACTGTAAGCGGAGAACCTGAACAAAACCGGAAAGCTGTTGAACTTATCATCCAGAAGATACAAGAGGACCCACAGAGTGGCAGCTGTCTCAATATCAGTTATGCTAATGTTACAGGCCCTGTGGCCAATTCGAATCCAACCGGATCTCCTTATGCAAACACTGCTGAAGTATTGCCAACAGCTGCGGCTGCTGCAGGGCTATTAGGACATGCAAACCTTGCTGGAGTTGCAGCCTTTCCAGCAGTTTTATCTGGCTTCACAGGCAATGACCTGGTTGCCATCACCTCTGCACTTAACACGTTAGCCAGCTATGGATATAATCTCAATACATTAGGTTTAGGCCTAAGCCAGGCAGCAGCTACTGGGGCTTTGGCTGCAGCAGCTGC
>NW_025335761.1:27298479-27308479 GCF_004798865.1 Varanus komodoensis | reverse complement strand
TACTACATTACTGATAGAACAGCTGCCCTTCTCTTACAATGGGGATCTCTAGATAATGTTAATATGAAAGCCTAGACATTTTGATAAATTTAAATGAGTCTAAAGCATATATAGTAATCTATTTTGAGAGAGCTCTGGAGAAATGCATATTTGTATTTGTTTTATAAATACACACATGTTTATTTTTGACTTAAATTATATAGAGTTTGTAATAAAAGGAGTATATAAAACCTGTTTTCACTTTTCAGTTTTATGGAAGAAAGTTAAGATTCTTCAGAAACCAGCAATCTGTTACGGATAAATGTGTAACAAGGAACACCCTCTTTCAAAATGGCTCACTTCCCCATTCTTTTAAGTAAAGGAAGCAGATGCTGGGTGTGCATTCTGTTGCATGCAAATGTTCTATTGCAATGAATGGGAAGGGCAAATGGTCCAGATCCAGTATGTTGCTTAAAGTTAAGCCAAGGATCACAGTGCCTCTTTCATAAAAACGAATAGTGAAATGCAGTAGATTTTCGTATTTGTTTAAAAGGATCTAACCGTGTACTTACTCTTCAACATTGCATCCTAAGCATGATTGCCCTGGAATACAGAATAACAGAGTATTTTTATTTGTTGGAGCTCTGGAGGAATCTATAGAAAAATATGCTCATGTTCTGCCCACTGCTGACAAATAGTAATTAGAAATAATTATGGGGCTGTTCCAATAATGCACTATATTGTTTGTGATAATATCAACAAGATGCAAAATCACTAACCTGAAGGGAACAAACAATCCCCCCAAAAGCAAGTAGTGTAAATGAAAATTACACTCCGTGTCAAGAGGGCATTGTGCAATATGAACCCTATTTGTAGTAAACTATGAACACAAAGGAGTTGTACTATTTTTTTATATCACAATACTAATATGGTCATAATGAATTTCTTTAACATGCAATGTTGAAGTGTTGAGATTTTAAACCATGTCAATGCTATGTAATGTGACTAAGATTAATATTTGCCATTTGCTTGGGAAGGAAAATTAAATGTGTAACTGATGGTGGCAGGACCATGTGGCACTTTTAAGCAGTGATCATTTGTATGAATCTCCATATTAAAATAATCTTTAATACTGACGTTGCTTGTATTAACTGTTCTTCTTGGTTTTTTTTAATTTTCCCTGTTTTTGTTCTTTTTTCTTTTTTCTCCTCCTCCTCCTCTTCTGCTTCCTCCTCCTCTTCCTCTTCCTCCTCCTCTTCTTCTTCGCACAGGTAAAAAAACATTCTAAGTACTCCAATGGTTGCTATTTTAAATGAGCAGGTTTAGTCTTAGAAAGATGAACAGAGTGCCTTGAAGCTTAGCACTCAGTGTTTAACTGACAGATAGATCCTCTTTACTGGCCCTCAAGGAGATTTCTTCCTCCTGGAAAGCAATTGCAAAGACAGGCATGTCTTGAGATCCTGTAACACAAGGGATGTGATTATCTGACCATTACAGTGTCAGATAGTTATACATCCATAACAGAGCCCAGAGTTTTATTTTTGATTTAAGAAGAACATGATTACAATTTGGTACCCATTTTTGAGGTTGGCTTTAAAGTTAACTATGAAGAAATGTTTGTGTTAATATTATACAGTACAGTAGTAAATAAAGACTAAAAGCTATTGAGATAATATTTTATTGGTAAACCGAAAATTAAAATTAGGATTATAGCAGTTTAGGTTAACTTTCCCATTGCCCATTGCCAGTGTTTGCTTATTTGAGTCAGATTGTGTCCCATGTAACAAGTGATATTGGAAAGTTAATTTGCTCCATAAAAGATTAAATGTGCAACAAAATGCTGTGGTGGGGAGTCCTTCTATTCATCCAGTCAGCTTCTTCCAGGATGCACCATTCCAACACTGTATGACTACTATGTTTAGTCCTCCATGGGCTGTTAAGGACAGATCCCCTTGGGTATTCCACCTTAAAGATGTCTATTTCTGCAACCCTTGAAGTTCCTACAAGCATGCTGATAACGACCTTTTGTTTCTCAGCAACCCCATTTTACCTGCAAGCAGGCACTTGCCATTTGAATGAGTGATATCCTTATAAGTAATCTGTTCAAAGGCACACCTGTGGAGGAGATAGTTTCAACATACTTTTTTAATATCAATAAATAAAAAAGAAAGCAGACGTATTCCCAAGAACACCCATATAATTGCATGAATTAAAAAAGCTTCTGCCATATTTTCAGGGATAATTTTTAAAAATCCAAAGATCTGCCTTTTATGAAACAAACATATATGGATGGAAAGCTGCTTTAAAAATGTAAGTATATGTTAATAGCTGTTTGGCTTACTTGACCAAGGAGAAACAGGTTGTTTGAGGACAGTTGGTTTTCCAGTGCAAAACAATCATACATTTTCCTGTCTCCCATTTTTCCACCCCCAGAAAGGGGAACTGATGTAATATCTCATTAAAGGGATCTAGTTGAATTAGTTAGGGCTGGGGTTGTTGAGTCTATAAGTGTTTTAAGTGGCTCTAATTTTCATCCTGTAAAACGTGGGCAGATGGAACAGATTGGATCAAATTGAAGAATTTCTGCAAGTATTTCTACAGCTTTAATCTTAAACATGAGTTGTAATCTTAAACAACTTGTTAAGTATGAAGTAGGACCTTAGTGAAAGTAATCCGAGTCATTGTGCTTAAAGTAAGGTGGCATAAAGAAGAGATGAAAAACAGATTTCATTGATATTCTATAACCACAATAAAAGGTATAGAATTCAATAATATTGACTCTATTATTAACCGTAGGTGCCACCCAGTCAAGTAGTTTCAGCAAGGACAGGGCAGTTCCAACAAAAAGTACAAAAATAATTATGCTTCATTTTCAAAATATTGCGTCTATGATTTCTTTGAAAAGGTATCTGAAAAATATTCACCTGTAGGCTGCATAAGACTCTTGAGGTTATATATGCTCACCATGTCACAAAGTGCCTAGCCCTAAAGGTTAGTGTGCAGATTGGCAATTTGAAAACTACAATCCAAAATTGGATCCTTAACTCACTGGAACTAATCCAGTAATGAAGTAAAATAATGCCTTTACAGTCCTGGAAACATGACCAAGTTACAGACACTGCTACCATCATTGCTGATAAGGTTCCCTGAAATCTAGTTGCTTCTATTTATTTTAGTAACCTCTGCTTATTTTTTCCCTTCACACAGCAAAGGAGAAGCAAAGAAATGCAATGTACTCTTTACTGAATATGCTGTACAGTAGATCTCCCTTATAGAATTGTAAATTGGTCTTAAGGATGATGATGGTGATAATGACAATGGATGATGATAGCAACAGCAGCAGTAATGCTAACAACAACCACTTGTTGCAGTTGTATTAGGCTACAATCTGGGATTAAATTCCAGTGGACTCAATGGCGATTGCTTCTGTGAAGACATATAATGGATTACTATATGTGTTACTGTGTGTATTATGCATTTCAGACATTTGCCCTTGGTTATGCTATCACGACAATACCATAAATAAACTGCAAGATATGGTCATTGCTGCCCTGTTTGAAATTAACATCTTTCAAAGGGAGTGTTTTACAGGAAAATTTTACTGTGAGGGTCTAAAATAAATGGGTACTATGCTAAAGCACAATAGGATTACTAATACTCTGAGAATTTGGGTTAAAAATGCTTTTCAAGAGGTGTAATTATGAGATGTTTTCTTGAACAAGTACCACTGATATAGTAGTGCTCTTGCACAACTCCCATTCATTGGGTTTACACAGCGCAACTTTGCAAATAATTGTCCCTAAGCTGTATTAATTTTTTATTTCTCTTCAGTTAATCTCTCCACAATGTTACCTTTTAAATGCCATGAATATATTAGCCTTTTATTATCAGTGATGGAAAAGATGCTGTCAATGAGCCGAATTATTCTGGTGCCTTTATATTCACTGTTGTTCACGGTAGCAGTGGGTATTATATGGGTAATACTATTGTTCTTTAGCTTTGGCTGTTTTACTATAGGAACTGAATGAATGTCTGAATTTTTAAAAAAGAAGATTAAAAATCAGTTTGCAGCATCAATATTCTTATATATAAAATTATCATGCTATTATTGTTAATTGAAAGATGCATGTATCAATTTCTTATCGTCAGCCATATATAAAAATAGAGGCTTCATGACTTCTTAAGCACATTGCTTGTCCAAACTACCCAAGCTATGTTGGAAAGAACCTTACTAAATGAAAAAGAATAACTCATATGCACTTGCCATGGTATAACATACCAAATGCAACAGTCCTCCTGCGATTCTTTCTTATGGATCTGAAGCCAAAAACCCTGAAAGGAAGAATAGCCACACTGACCAAAAATATGCTTTGCTTTATGGTCCTTAAGAACCACAGGAAGATAAAATCTCATGAAATTATGACATTGTTTCATCAGATATATGATCCAGAATCTATACAGGAACCATGGGAGCAGGAAGAATATAAGTTGGCTCAAAATTTGAACTAACAATCAGATTTATATGACCCAATGAAAATATATAGCCACAGGAGTGGAGAGAACCTTTAAGCTATTTTGAAGACTGTATAAACCTAGCTTTTGGGTCAGTATCACCCTGTAGGAACCAGAAGTCTGAAAAACAGAAACTTCCTATCTTAGTGAGTGTGTTTGCGCTAAAGTGGCATTGCAGATACGGTTTCTCATGGTCTTCAAGCATGTCTCCTTTCCTGAGCCATCTGGTGAACCACTGTTTTGGCTTGGGGAAGATACAAAACCAAGTCAGCCCTTTATACATAAACTTGAAATATTGAATAGAAATCAATATGGAAGGAGGTTTTGCAGATCCCATACACTTGTTAGAAACTGTTGTGTGGCTTTCAACTCATGTTTCTTGGAGTTTCTCCATTTACCCCTATCATCACAGATCCCTCCTGTTGAGGCCATGTCTATGCTATGTCTATATTAACAACCATTTCAATGTCTTGTAATAAAAATATGAAATTAAACTGCACATTTTCAAACAAAAATTTGTAAAGACTGTCACTGAAATGAACAAATCCAAATACAATACTAGTAATTCACTGTCACAGAGTTGCACTGCATACATTTAAGGAAGAGCAATGAGTTAATCAGGTAGGTATTTTCTTTCTGTGTAATCAAGGAGAGATTATGATCAAAGATAAAATTAATTTGTATTTCCCTTTTAGATTATTTTATAGAAAATACTTAACAGCATAATATAGTGAGAAGGGGGGAAAATCAGAGATGATGGTTTTAGGCAGCAGCACATAATGACCATAATACTCACCTACCACTAATAACAAAAGATCCCACAGTTACCATCCAGGTGATGTTCTGTGCACACAGTTTGCTGCAAAAATACATGTCATGCTCACTGTTTGCCTACAATGTCTTTTAAAAACTTTCTACAGGTTTTTAAAAATTACTTTCCTAAGTATAGTTCACATATACTGCAAATACAGGATGCATTTTAGCATAAAAGAACACTACTTGCCACGATCTCACCTTTATACAGCTGCCACAGAGAAAGCTCTATCCAGTCATTTAAAATACAAGATTATTCAAGTGGCTTACAAATGATCGGTAGAGCAACAGAGTCTGCCTGCAGGCTTACAATCTTGACAGACAATGGATAGAATGGGATGGGGGGTGTCTTTCAACAGGGTTGGTGAAATGGCCCTGCTTTCCTGCTAATTTTCCTCAGAGGAGTCTGCTGGTCCGGTTGGAAATGGTAATGGCTGTGGGAGTAGCTTTGAAGCTCCATGAAGGGAACTCCTGTGTTGTGTAGCAGTTTCCCTTTGCATATGTGGAGTATTCCTCTGCTCCTGGAGCTAGGTGGGAAAAGGCCATGCATTTTGGTGTGTATCCAGGCGCATAAAGGCAGGTCATCTATATCTGGAAAATGTATCAAGGCTAGATTCCAAAACAGATACATCTTTGAGATATCTCTGCCATGGATCACTGCAATTTCAGTTGGATCATCAAGCTGGTTGAGAAATTCATCCCTCTGAATGTCACCCCGTGCATCTAGTAGCACACACTGAGTGTTAATGGCACAAAGAGTTGAGAAGTGGAATAGACATGTGTATTTTCACTACTCTTATCACTATATATACTTTTAAATTCTGTTGATAAATTATTCTGTCCACTTAAGTTTCCAGAGAGAGTGCTAGAAGAGAAGAACTCTAATTCACTTCAGCAGCTTTGAGTTGGTATAATTTGCTTTGGCAGATCTGAGTGTTATGCAAGCAAACATGTTGTTTCTACTGCTTTGGCATATGTGACTCAGTCAACAAGTTCTAGTTGTCTAATTGGAAGAAATGTTAATCCGAACTTTATTTGAATCTCTCAAATGTACTTTTGGAGAATAAGAAAAAGGATTTTCATAGTTGAACATTCAAACACTTTCTTCTAAAATATCTTGCCAAGAAGCTTTCTATTTTTTTTGGGGGGGGGGGGGTGAAGAGGGAGTCCATTTTAATGCTCAAATACTTAGATCAATGCTGGAGTATAATTAGCAGATACCTACTACATTGAACATACAGTTCAATTCAGAAGCTATAATGCATAGCAACTTTCTATGTTGCATCACATAATCTGAAGTAAACTTTGAACAAAAAAGGAAAGTTTATGTAATTTACCATGTTCACATTCAAATGAAGCCTTTTTATTATTCTTGCAGTATTAGCAATTTCCTAACACAAATACAAGGGACGTAAAATGATGCACATATTATTAGCAATGATTACCCATGCCATATTTGCTTTACAAAGTATTATTTTGTGGGACTAATTAACCAGAAATCATCTGTTGCATTATCAGTATGGGAGTCATCTGCCAATCTCTCTGGAGCAAATTTCCTGGGACATGGAACTGCAATGAACAGAAGATTTGGTGGAGATAGCTTCTTTCCAGTTTAGCCAGTAGAAACTTTCTGCTGGCTCGAAAGCCTCATGCTAATAGAAAGAGACTTTCCATCCATGGGAAGTTGTTATCAGAACCAAAGCAGCATGTTTTAATTTTAGTTGTAAGCCTACCTTGGAATGATGTAGTATTGAAGGTGGGAGATATACATTTAATAAGGAACTACTGTGTAATGTGGCCATTGAAAATGTGGAACAAGACGTCTTTAAATCAATTGCACTTTATTTCAAATGCAATCCAGGCAATTCACAGCCAGGGATATTCTGTGGTAGGATTAAAATAGGACACCATTCATACAAGTCATTTGTACTGATGAATAATGCAATATACTTGGTTTATGGACAATTAGAATATGATCATAAATTGATAAATCCTTTGCCATCTGCTCCCACTTCTGCCTCCCAATTATCCCCTTCTAGTAAAAGCACTGAGAAGATATGTGCTAACTCCTGCAGCTCAGACTTTCCAAGTTTGCAGATATTCTTCTAGAATTATATATTTGGGCAAAAATCCTAGAGACATGTAGGAACAGAGAGTAGAGAAAATATGAGAGATTCAGCTAAACAAAAGTGTCAGGCAACTCACAGAATGGCAAAAATCAGCTTTTGAGTTCTGATTTCTGAGGACTGCCCACATAGTCTCTCTAAATGACATGCAGTGGATATCCAACTTAATGCTTGTGCGATAATTCAAAAAAGAACATGGCGCTGGATGTAGCAGTTACCGTAAGTTGATGAATAAGTCAACTTAAGTAACAAAGTTCTGAGGATAGCAGAACTGTGTGTGTTGTGATGCTACATCTGCTGTATTTCTAACACCCACATACATAAGAAAGCAGTACTGTAGCTCAGATTGCAAAATGAATAGAAGAAATTGGACATTAGAAAAAAAATCCCAAAACTAAGGCCACAACACAAAGTTGCATTGATGGAATCACATGGTTACAAGGATAATGCAAAATAGTTGTTATATGGCAGAAAAAGAGACCTGCCCTCTTCCCAACAACCTGGAAATCATGAAGAAGACTTATGTTCAATTTCATAAACAACCAAAAACACTTAATCCTGGAAGGGTCACTTACTCATGACAATGCTCTACTTCACTGTATTAAGCACAGCATAGTAATGCCCTCTTCTGGTGAATATATGGCTTCTTTTAAGGTTTACCAAAAAGAAGGGCTTTTATTAAAAACAAAACAGGACACAGTCCAACCAACTCTTCACATTATTAATCCCACTCATTTCAGTTTCTGAAATGTTTCAGAGATGCAAACATATGCTTACATCTTTTCCTTCCTTGGATTCAGTGGTATTGATACATGCTTAGCTTTGGCTGCATCATGCCATTTGTTTTACTAAAAATTATCAAAGGTACAATATGTTTAGACAATGTCAACTGGGATATGCTTTTAGCTGGAATTGTACATCCTTTCTATCTAAATATGCATAGGATTACAATTTTAATTCTTTACCCTGAGAGCTTTCTTAACAAAATCAAAACATAGCCAAATCTCTTTTATGACCTGATTTTGCTTGAAAAGGAGAACATAAGCACAAGCAGTTGCCCACTGCTGTAAAGGATTTTTAGACATTGCTTGCATTTAGTTTACTTTGCTTCAGCTTTGGAGACCTCGGAGCAGAATTTCCTTGGTCATATTGCCCCCCTTTTCAAGCATGCACACACCCATGCTCCACTCTGTTCCCATTATTACTTTGACCGCAGCAGTAGCCTCTGTCTTCTCCTCTCACAAGCAAGTGGGTTTTCCAGGCCCATCACAGTGCTGCCAGGCAGAGCCTATTCATACCATGATGGGGTAAGGGCAACCCTCAGTCTTCCCCTCACATCGCTTGTGAGTGGCCATATGTGTTAGTGGGGCTGCAACTGGCCTCATTGGCCAAGCATGTAAGAGGAATGGAAAAGGTGAACAGCCACAGGAGCACCATTTTCAGGGAGGACTAAAGTCATGGGGAGAAAAAGGGTGTAGGCAACTTGGCAGACCTAGCAGGTCTTGTTTGGGTGTGCAAGTCCAGAAATTCCAGGTACTATAGCCTGACTAGAATGATTCACCCCACCCATATATTCCTGCCATTGCATGCAGCTCCATCTGATCTAGAGGCTTTGGTCCAGAATCCTCATTTTGTCTGCAGAAGGGTCCTGCTTCCTGTGGCACATCCTTCTCTGCAGTCTCTGCCGCTACTGTACTCTCCAAACCTACTGCAAGGTTTTGGAGGGGGTGTTGGGGGAGGAAATAATGTCAAAGTCCCTTTCCTCGAGCAGTAACTTTCTTTGTCAGAACAAGGGCACTGGATCCAACCTAAACTGTGCATTTCCAACCACCTGAAAAACAAACATGAAGATTCCTGCTGAGGATGTAAATAGGAGATTTAATGTGATTTTACAGAATTGCTTTTATGCTACTGTAAGAAGTCTTAGGGAAGGGTCCATTATGCCACCAGAAAAGCTGCTTTTACTGATTACTGAAATCCAGAAAACAATAGAGCTTGAATCCTTTATGATATCATTTACTGATATTTTTACTGTAGAGTAATTTGGAAAGAAAAGTCTGTTGTGGAAAAGCATAAGCGTTACATCCAAAGCCTGTAGGAGTGGAAGTGTGATTGTAGAACTAATCTTACCCATCTTACTCCCCCATGCAACTTCCTGCATCACCTAAAAAACTTTGGGGAGGGGAGGAGAGAGCTGGAAGGGGGAGGGTGAAGGTCCATCTCTACACTGCTTGTCTATCCAACATGGAGCTCATTTCTCTTTCAGAAAGAACCCTGATCTCACACACTTTTCAGCAGTGTGGAGCAGAGGCAGGTGGTAAGCTTGATTGTGTGAGTGGCCCTCTATGTGCCCAAGTTTGGAAAAAACTCTACTTTTTCAGGACTGAGCCTAGATTTTCAGATTATGTGATGCCCAAGCAGACACTTCAGATCATGCCAGCAGTTTTCCAAATTCAAGAGATTGGATTGTTCTGTGCAACATATAGACAATTCTGTCCTTGTACATTTCCTGCCAATACTATACAAACATAACTCACAAACTACTTACTTGTACTCCTTTGTTTTATTTG
>NW_025335761.1:27143025-27298379 GCF_004798865.1 Varanus komodoensis | reverse complement strand
GTAGTTTGTGAGTTATGTTTGAAATTGCCAGTTCAAATGCTCAAAGGATTAAAGGACAAGAAAGAAGACTCTATTTTCAGTATAAATGGAAGGCATAAAAGCTATTTGAAATTTTAACAAAAATGTTTTCCATATTCCTAAGGAGATCTGCTCTTCCCACTACTACTACTGCCTATGGAAAAGCTATGCCTTCACTGAGCTGTCCAACATATATGGTTTCTTTTTTATCGTAAGTGCTTATATTTCTGGGCCTATGGAACTCTTTGCCACTGAGTGTCACAGGGTGACCTTTTTCTACCGCAACCAATTCAGTTAGAATATTTAAAGCTTCCTATCAGTTGCTATAAGATGCTTAGTTGTCAAATGGGCACTAGCACTAAAGAAAAGTCAAACAACAAGTAATATTTTAAAGGGAAATTGTAACATGAGCAATTAGCAATAGTTACTTTACGGTTGCTCAGTGGCAGTTCTTTAGGACTCAAGACATATTTTTTGCTGTTACAAATGCTAACCCTAGCCCTAACCCCCAACTAAATACAACCAGGCGAAGTGGATACAATCTCCCTCTGACAGCTGAGCTACTCCTGTTTTATTTTCTGCCTGTTATGATAAAATTGCTGGCAAGATCTTAGGACAGCCTGGAAAAACCCAGCATCTTACTCCCTACTCTTCCCTGGCCACATAAGATCATCTCCCAGAGAAAGAATGGCTGAACATTTCGGCCTTCACTTTCTTCCCAGTGTTCTTGTTGTTTTCTAAAAACTCAAGTGCAGAATTTCTTTCCGCAGACTCGCATGCACTCCGACAGACCTCCCGCCCACTCTTACTTTCTCTGTCACTTTGCTCCTTTCCCCTCAAGGCTACTTAGATGCATTAGTGCCCCAAAGAGACCATGAAAAGCACCCTTTCTTCACAGTGCTCAAAAGGCAGTAACATTTCTCCCCACACTGCACCTTTATCTCACTTTTCACTCATTTGAACAATATTTAAACTACTAACTAACTTGTACAGAAAATTAATTTCACTGTAAGCCCCTGCCCTGTTTTTTCAGTGAGGTGCTCCAGATGTAGCTAACCCAGTTGGCTTTTGCAATTTGCATTCAGTGCCATAGTCTGGTCTAAGGCAGTGTCAAAGTTAAAGCTAAAAGCAACCACCTTTCCAAATCAGCCCATTTCCCCTGAGGAAAACACTTGGCAGCCTGGTTAAAACTACTGAATTTTACCTACCATACAAATCAAAGTCTATTCTTCCCAAGCCTTTGAAGATTTTCTTTGCGCAGGCTGGAGTAATGTTATATCTTCTTTTCTGTTCTTTAGATCCCACGACTTAGCACACTATATACACAAATATAAATTCTGCAGTCAAATTAAGCTACATTCTCAGCCTTTTCTATTCAGGCTACTGGGAGTTTGAGTCACTTGGTGTTTAAAAATAAAGAGCTTTCACATTCAACAACTTTGAAGGAAATGGAGATAACATTCAGAAAAACCGAACTTACCATCTCCTTAGGCTGCTGTATTGGCCATTTGACTACTACCCCCCATCACAAATCTGAATACAGAAAATAATCCACGTATCACAAATGACAGATGACTGTTTACTGTGAGAATGAAATACTTTCAGCTGATGTTACTTTTCATTTTATAAGTGGAACTAAACACATTTATATCAGGGTTTTCTAAGGAGATGTTAGCAAGAAAAGAAAGAATTATGCATGGTTTTCTTGGGTATTCTCATTGTTGATGAAAAAGTTATTTAACTGATCAAGAACATCTGTTATCTTCTGGATATTTTAACTGATTGTAACCATTGCACTGGGTGTAAAACCACTTGCCTTCGGAAAAGATTTTTGACATCTCCAAAATGCACATTTCCATTAAATGAAACATGCCTTAACATGATGTCTAGTTTCACCAGTAGCTCCCTGTTCCATATTCTATAGCATATCCCCCATTCTAATTTTAAGAGCTCTATCAAACACTAAATGGTCAACATTTTTGTTTCATATTGTCTCTTCCATTCACAACTTGGCTTTCTTCTGCGCTAAAGTTCCTCCTTACTTTGGCTCTGTGACAAAATACGCTTTTACAGTCTCCAAGTCATTTGGATGATCTCCCTTTATTCTTTCCCAGTAGGGTTGATTTGCCAACTTGACCCCATATGAGCCATTTTTGGCATGGTAAAAGCTATTTCCAACAAAATGATTAGTCCCACTTATCTGATACAGAGCCCAAGAGCTCTGCATAATATAAATCATAAGTGACAAGAAATAGGGTTGCTGGATTCTAGCCTCCTGGAGGGAGAAAAACCCCTTAAAAACCAAAAATGCATTTCAATATCTAATACAGTGGAGAGTTAAAAATAAAAATTGGCAACCCTTTCACATTTACTTCATTTCTTGGTTTTGCAGAGTAATCATGAAGGTTACAGAATTCTTAGGTCTTGCCAAGTGCATTAGCTCTTTATTCTAAAGAGGGTATTAGATTCTTCAATAATACACTTGTAAAAAATTAAAAGAAGTAGTCTATGGCTTTTCTGTGCAATGAGAATCCTTCCTTATTGGTCCTCACATCTAATATCTCACTCTTGTATTGGAATCTGACACATTAGTTGATCAAATGTGATTGATTTCATGTCAGCCTAATAAAATATAAGCTCTTACTCCTTCCTATTCATTAATGTAGGTAAATGCCTGCCAAAGACCAGGATGGCCTTCCTGTTCTGACAGCTTGCTGAACTAAGAGGTTTCATGTGATGCCATTTTCCTCTCAAGAGATGATTTCACTTCTAAGTATAATACTTCATTATCTCTTCAATTACATTATCCTCTGTGGTATACATTGTGGACTTTAACTACCCTGTGTAAGTGAATTGTAAATCGCATTTTGCCAGGAAAATAATGATTGAACGGCTTCAATTAAGTTCAGTTCTGGAATGTTAAAAAGGGAAAGACTGACAAAATTTGGTCTCTGTCACTGGACTAGTGTCTGTCTAATACAAGCCAATAATGTGTAGAAGTACTAGATTCCCTATGGATACCTAAGGGGTCCAGAGCACTGAAAAGAACAAGACACACAAAAAGTGGGATTTCTGGATAACAGCCAGCAATACCATGGGAATAATTTACATCAATACCTTTAGAATTTAAAATTAGGGGTTATAAGACCCAACCACAAAACATTTTCCACTTCATACATTGATTGACCTCCTGAAATTATTGTAATTATATCAACATTTTATAAGTGCAATACCGAGTGGGTCTCTGTTCAAAGACATAGGTGTGTCTGAGATGGTTCCTCTTTCAAAGAAAGTGAAGGTGATTTCTCTTATAATTAAAAACTGGAGGCATTCTCAGGCTTTCACTAAGCACGGCCACAGATTCTGAGTAATGAACTTAAATCACTGTTTTTGTAGTAAGTTAAGAAAAGCGAAGGGCCTTCAACTACAGCCAGTCATCTTACCATGCACGGCCATGATAGCGGAACCACATGCCTTCCCATTTGACCTCTGGCAGGCAGATAACCGCCTCCCCCAACATAAAATATCAACTCTTTACTTACCACAGTACTCTTGCATACACCTTACCAGATCTCTACAGTTTGCTTCAGAAGCGCCTACATAGGTGCTCAGAGTTTTTAATGATATTTCAGCATTAAAAACCAAGCTCTCTAGTTTCAGTGCATATTTAGGACTAGGCAGCTTATTACATTGATCCTCTGATGGATTGGAAACTCTGCTAAAGGTTGTAGGATTAGGACTATATATGTAGAACCATGCAGATGGCCAGTATTGTTTCTTTAAAGAGAGCCACCCACCACTGGTAGTAGTTTTCAATATTGTCAAATCGATCCAATTGGTGAGTAGTTGTGTAAAGAATCACATGGCTAGATGTGGCTAGCTTTGGTTTAGAGTACTTTTCAGGTATCTGGATGAACTGTGTGTTATAGTATTATAATACTATAACTATACTATACTATACTATATTATATAGTATATATATAGTATATATATATATATATATATACTATATTATATAGTATATAATATATAGTATTAGGACATTCCACTCCTTACACAGAGAATAACAACCTCAAATGCACAAAGTCTTCTATAGCAAGCCATCTATATGGGAACTATTAAATCATGGCCCTGCTTGATTACTAATAAAATGAATAGGTGGCTTAAGAACAGCAACTGTAATTACTAGACCATTAATATTAATATTTGCCCTAACTACTGGCATTCAGCTGGTGATTATGTTAAGTAAAACAATGATAAGAAATGTATTATAAGGATGTCCATAGAATCATTCAGTTTCTCCCTCCATGTTCTTAAATAACCTTGGAAAGACAATACAGAGGTCTTCAATAACATTGCTCTTCAGAACAATTTCCATGCATGCTAAACATGTGCTTTATTCCTGAAAAAGTGGTTTCACCAAGTGGAATGCATTATAGCCATGGGGTAGTTCTTACACGTTGACTAATTTATTTGGTGCAGATGGGAATACACATCAGAATGGCTAAGCACTGAAAGCAAGGACATGCTGTTTGAAACCTGCACTCAATTAAGCATGCCAACGGGCATCCTAAAGCACGCTCTGCTCATTTTTGCTCATTTCATCTACTCTACATAAAGGTGTGTGTATTTTGTCAATATTTTCCCCTCATAATGGAAAGTGAATGAGATGGAGTTGGACCATAGGAAAAGTTGGAATGATTGCCTGCAGACCAGCAGTCTGAAATCAGACCTGGCTGATTATCTTAGATATCCCGTTCGATGCATGTTACCTGTGTATGGATAAAAGGGCCAGGCCCGTACCACTCATCCCACGTCTAAAGTCTGGACAGTCAACCTTAATACATGCAAATGGATGCCTACGCATAAGCAGCTGAACATGAATCCCTTGCAATCTGGGTCCAACTGCACTGAACACCTGTGCACAGTCAGGTGAATTGAGTGACTCTGGCACAGGTTGTCCTTTGAGGATGTTCAGAGAAAAGCTGTGGAGGGATGGATGGAGCAGCGACACATGAGACAACGGGGTGGGGCCACTGATATTTTGGATGCATTGTACATGTGGGTAATGCATGAAAATGACTACTCTGGTTTTGCAGTGCTTTTTCTAAAGGAGGAGTCATCCCAATTTCATTTCTGTTGTGTCATTTTTTCATACTTGCCCACTTATTTAGAAGAAAATGCAGTTTAAATCTATGGAAGATACTTCCAAGTAAATGTTGTTTGGAAGTAAAATTCCAGCAAAAATCCCTTAGCTTCATGGAAGCAATGTATTGAACCCAACGGAATTATTCTCTGCATAATGTTTCGGATAACATTCCAGAACAATGAGTAATTATAACTGTGGTATTGTATACACAATTTGGACTGTCAACAATATAAACTGTACTATATATACAACTGTTTAGCATAGGCATGCCACAAGAAAGCATTGTCAAGTGACTGCAAAACCATGTGACTCTGTAGCCACATAATGTAATATATCTAGCACAGACCTTCATTTTCTCACAATGCCACTGTACACATTTCTTTTGCCTCCATACTCCTCTTGATTCTTTGCCACTATTACTCCTTGGTAAATCATAAACAGAGAGACACAATAGTGTCATATGTCATAATATGCCTATCATTGCATGGCGAATGATATTGTTGGATGCCTTGGGCTCCACACTCTAGTATGTCATTGCATCCTTCTGTCTTCTTGTTGTGCCCATCAAATGGCTCCTTCTAGCAAATGCATTCTTTTCTGAATGCATACTCTTAAGATCCATGTCAGGAAACAAAGGAAGATTTCTTCAGAACCTTTAGAACTATTAGAAACCTTTAGAAATGAAGCCCTCGGCAGTTTTGTTCATCATACTATTTGCTTGATGTTACATATTGGCCACTGAAAGAGCCTTCCCATGTCTGTGCTGTTTAAGGATAGGGAGGAATCTTATAAAATACATACCCAAACATTTTAGCCAAATTTCTGTTCTAGGCAGATTAGTAGAACTATTTATTATGGCTAGAATTGTTAGAGTAATACAGTAAACATTGATGAAGAAGAAATGAAGATAAAGAGTGTGTGTGTGTGTGTGTGTGTCAGAGAGAGAGAGAGAGAGAGAGAGAGAGAGAGAGAGAGAGAGAAAATGGAGCTGGAGAAAATGCAAAAAAGTATATCAGGGCAAATCCAACTCTGAGTCAAGGTATGGCACGGAATGACTATCACACAGAACGAGAAGTCAGGACCTCAGAGAGGGCAGTGAAGACAACCCTGTCCTGAATCTGGTGATGGCTTTTAATAAAGATTCTGCCCCACTCAGCCAGATAGCCTAGCCCCAGCTCTAAAGCAGAAGAACATCTTTTGAAAATGGTCTCCCAGTCCCTGAAAACTGTCTTTGAACATGAGTAGCAATAACGTTGCTGGAACATTATCAGCAAACCAGAGCAAGTAGCTCATAGAGATGATGGAATGCCTATGGCTGTTCAAAGTCTCTCTGGCATTCCAGCAATACATCAACATATCCAGTAGTTTTATCAAATCAAACTGAAAAGGGTAGGGCTAATGCATGTTGTGATGATCCAGAGAGAGCAGACTCTTAGTGCAGCAACTTACTGCTCCAGTTTATAAACCAGCTCCCCAGCTCAATGTATACCCCACCACTGCCTGATTCTGGTGATTCTCACCATCAGCTTGGGAGTGCTCACATTTTTCAGGGAAAAGGGATCCTTAATGAAATCCACAAGTCCATCCACTCCTCTATTCCATCCAATTGTACAGTGTTAAAATAGTTAAAGGAGATATCATGAAGGATGGGCAGCTGTATCACCTGAGTTCCTCCATGACCTGTGCACTGGTTGGTGTAATGAAGAGGGAAAATTGTTCAGTGCTTCAGCACCTGCTTTTCAGGCAGAAAGTCCAAGATTCAATCCCTACCTACTCCAGCTAGGGCTAGGAAGAATCTGCCCTGAATTCCTGACAGTTCCTGTTACTCAGTGCCAGCAATAGTGGATGGGATAGACCAGTGCTCCAATTCCAGAAGAGCCATCTTCCTGTGTTCCATTACAGCCTCTGACCAATAATTTCCCATTAAGGCTGCAAACTGCTGGTACTTCCCAAATTTATACTGAATCAGAGTTAGAAGAGCCCAGCCCACTTATCGCTTTGACACTGATGCCAATCTATAGGATTATGAGATCACTTACAGAATTTGGGAATGTCCACAGCTCAGTAGCAGAATCTGCTTATTATACCTAAACAGATGCTTCCTCAAACTAGTATTCCAGAGTACTGGGTTTAATGGGATTTATTCCAAGATAAGTTTGCAGCATCCCAAATCATGACCAGAATTTAAACCACCATAAGCATCCATTAGGAGAAGAATATAACTTAGAATGTTGACATTGCCTTAAGCTGTTTTGATCAAAATCTAGAGCAATAGCTACAGTTTTGGAACTGCTATTATTTTTGCAATCGGGTAGTAATTAGATGGAGCACTGTATGTGCCTCCACATGGTGCCTTACAGTTGTGATGTGCTGTAAAGTCATCCCCAAATTATGGCAACTCTATGAAAGATCTCTTTCCAAAATGTCCTGTGCAAGACAGCCCTGCTCAGCTCTTGTATGTGCCTCCATGTGGTGCTTATAGAAATGGAAGGCATAATAATGACAAAAGTCATGTCCTTGCCTCTTGTAGAAACCACACATGGAAATACTAGTATGTGCAATTTCATCTGTTCACATACAATTTCATCTCTCGCAGGGTCGCAAGCTCTCTGGTAGCCTAAAAGTAATTGTGTGGCATCTGCTAACTTTTTGGGCAGGTTCATAGATAATTATACAGTAATCATGTACAACTTAATGGGCAGTCTTCTGTGCCCATGGAGCCTACCACTAGTGCAGTGTGAGCTAGCAGTTTTTATAGCACAAAGGAAGGACCAGAAAGAAGTCCCACCCCAATCCAGAAATTACCCTTTCCACTCATTTCCAGGATTTCTTTAGAAGTTACCCCAGTGCGTGAGTGGTGGTGGGTCCCACGAGTTCAACGAGATCATTGGGAATACATCAGCAGTACTGGTATGTACATACACACAATCTAGCTAACAGTGAAGAGAAGGATTTGATCAAAGATAGCAAAATTCGCAGCCTGTGATGGATGAACAGAGCACAACCATTCTGCCGTGCCATTTGTCAGTCATAGTAGACGCAGAAGTCACCAATCTAACTGACTCAGTGGTGGCTGCAAATACCATAGGCTCTCCATTATTCATTCATCCCCAGCCATGCCCAGTCACGCTGCCTCTCTGGACACAACGATGGTCCGTGTCTGTGGCTGGCACACGGTGGTGCCAGTGACCCTGCTGGGACAGGTTCACACTGGCAGCACAAGGGTGCAGTCTCTGACTTTGCACCACTGCCTAATTTCTCGTTTGCTGGTGTAATGACTCATGTGTGATGAAGACACACAACATTGATCAGGCAAGATTAGTGTGTTTCAATCTGAGTATTGTTCTGGCCTAAAAGGTCTACACTTTCCAATAAAGCTCTACTCCTGTTTTATTGGCTTTATTTTAGTTTGCACGCACACACGTATGTATGTATGCATGTTATATTTTTGCATTTTATGTGCATCTTTCTATAAACACTGAATAATGAACACCAAAAATATTCTTATTTGTGTGCGGTATCTCCTCTTTTAAAATAATAATTAAAAATTCCCTAAAAAGGGTGCCTCCTAATGCACACTGAAGATGTATTTCTAATTGGGTTCATTTGGACTTTTTACAGTCTACTGAGAAAACTTAATTGATAATTAACAACACTTTCAGTTTCATTGACTCATGGGATTCTAAATAAAATACATGAAAATCTGAGATCTCGCTGCTTGGCATTAGAAGGTGAGAAAAAGTATATACAATTAGATACAGAGAACATCTTGATTGCCTAAATCAAAGCTTGCTACATTATACAAATGAATGAGACCTGTTACATGAAGATTTCTTTTAATGACCAAATTAGAATTTAAGCACTAAATATATCAATTCTCATAGCCCCTCAATGCCGCACTTTATGTTTCTAATGAGCAGAAAGCAAAGGGGAGAGAGAGGTGCCAACTGCAGTGGGAAGCTAGAATCATCGCCTGGCCTGAATTATGATTTCCAGCTGCACATTTCTTGAGCTGCAGATGACAAATCGCAAACAGCCAGACTTCCCCTACCAGACAAATAACCATAAGAATTGTTTGCCATTTTCCCTCTCTCTGTTCGTATGTGTCCCCACCTAAAAATAAATGCCCCCCTCATTTTCCTCCCCAAATAGATGTGTGTGTTCATAATTGTTTTAAAGGTATTTGCAAAGGTTCTGTTGTCAAAACATGATATTTTCCAACAAAGGAAGCCAGAAATTATCTACGTCTACCTGATCTCCATGTTTTGTTAGCATGCTTCGAAGTAAGACAAAGGGCATATTTGGAAGAAAAGGTACTTTTATTGCCATTGATGGAGTAATCAGGCAGGGAGTTAACTGACTGAAGCGCCTCTTGCTTTTCCTGATGCCCGAATAGCCCTTATGATGCACTGTTAGTGCCGTGCAAGTGACCATGGTTCACAAAAAGGAAGCTCTGGAGGCAGAGCCACTTCAGCTACTCTGACATTCATCCCTTGAGAAAAGGAAGAACAACATGAGAGTGGAAGAGAATTTGGATCCCTACTTCTAATGTAGCCGTGGGTCCTGAAACAACAATGGTAAGCAAATATTTGGATCCAAATATTCCTCTGCTTGCACCCCAAGTTCACACTACTCCCTGCCCCTGCCCCCAGGAGCAGTACCACACACACCTGCATACACAATGACATTTGTAGGTTTCTCAAATAAGTGCTTAGCTCTAAAGTCTGGATTTAAATCCCGGTGACCAATGGTGAGGATTTCATTTCCATTAGTTTCTGATAAGAATTTACTGAAATCCACACATTTCTTCAAACTTGGGATGGAAAGAACTTGAGAATATTTTTAAAAGTTAAATATGGGAGAAAGCAAAACTGACTTATTCATCCATCCCTGTTCTCAGATCCTCTGATGAATTTCGGCATGATGGAAATCTTGATCATCTCATTTGTGAGTGTAGAGTGTGATCTTTTCATGTAGTTCATAATTTGAAGGAGTGTGGAACAAGAGCTGAGTTCTACTAAGTCCACTTTAAAAAATCACTTTACACTCAAGATATCACATCCACATAGCTGCCGGAAACATTTGCAGTTAATATCTATAAATGAAAAATAAAGAAAAAAGTTTCTGCAAACAAAAAGCCATTAACATTTCCACCATGCTGCATATTATAAGTTCTTTACTGGAGGCAGCATACAACATACATTTTACATAAAGAAGAAATCTCAGTGTGAGCAAACAAATGGGAAAATATATAGCATCATTTATAAGTATAAAGCTGATCTGCACTCTGATTCCCCCCACTTTTTTAGGGCATTAGGCACTATATTTAAACCAGATGTCTATTATGAATCATACGTTTTGGCTTAGAACAGTTGCATTTACTTTAAAGTGAGTTATGTGTTGCAATAATTTTAAATGAAGTAATACGGTGCACATGGGCAACAGGGATCTGTTGCCACACCCGGGACATGTATTCTGTGTAGTGACCCTTAAAGAATATTATGATGGGCAACTCCTTCATTCCTGAAATCTTCTATTTCTTAAGAATCTCAAATGAAGGTTTACCTCTAAATCACTGTGGCGCTATTAATCTGTCAATTTGCAGATCACACGATAAAGTGCAGGGAGAAAATATTTCCATGGGACAAGTCTTCTAAAGAATGAGAAATAATATTCAGGCTGATTACAGACCCTGCAGCTGAGCAGGGATGAGAGATGTTGAAAATCCATTAGCAAGGCACCACTTGCCTTCATTTCTGTTTAATATTTCTTTAAGCTATAAAATTGCATTATGTTAATGTAATGTACAGTCCAAGTGATAAAAGCAGCTAATGTGATTACCTCTTGCTGTGCTATAAACCTTTCAGTAAAGCCAGCATTCAGCTGTTTCTTATGATGGGAGTTATATGAAGCGGATTACATGTTGACAACCCATTTTATGTGTCAGAACATGCCTAAATGTCACACGATCTACCTGGGCACCAGGATAAAGCGTTAGAGACAATCTTGAACAATCCTTTCTTGAACAGCTTTAATTTCATAAGCTAGGCCCAGGGGACCCCGCACTTGTCTTCTCACAAAAGCAGAAGTGAAGGCAACAGTTAAGCAGTAAGATAATAGGGGCTTTATGCAGGCCTAACGTTACGCATGCAGGGAATCTTAATGGCAAGTCAGTGCAAGCCAGAAGCACTCTGGGAGGGAGGCTGCAGCAGCCGGATCGGAAACAAGGGCGATATTGAGGATCTGCGTGGCGACCACTCCTCCTGAAAGGCACAGATGCCTTTGCATCCCCTTTCACTTCAGTTTGCAGTTTCCCTCCAATCTCATCCCAGAGAATCCCAGAATGGTGAGAAAGAAGATTAGTTCTGAGGAATACCAGCACTGATGTACTGAATTGATTGAGAGGTCCCAGAGAACCAGCAAATATTCAATTCCATGTCTCTGTCAGCACAGAGAAAGGGCATGGGAAACAGTACAGGAAGGAGCAACTGAAAGGATGAAGGGGCTAGCGCAATTCTGCTGTGACAGCTGGAATTGGTTACCTAAGAAAGTAGGTAAATGCAACAGCAGCCTCCTGCCCAAGTTCATCAGCCACTCTGTGCTCATCGCCTCCAATACTGGAGGCAGCATTGATAAACGCGGATAGGCTTCCCCTCCGTGAATTCCCCCAGTTCCCTAATAGAGCCATCCAAATTGGTGGACATCACTACATCATGTGGAAATGAATGCCAAGTTTAACTGCACACTGTGTGAGGAAGAATTTCCATTTATCTGCCTCAAATCTTCCTCCACATCTGCCTTCCTTCATGGGATGACCCCCATTTATAGTATGTGGGAGGGGGGGAGAGAAATATTTCCCTATTTTTCCACACCATGCATAATTCTGTACACCTCTATCATGTCTCCCCATTCGTCTAAGCTAACCGCCCCAGCTGCTGTAGTGTAGCATTTCCTCATGGAGGGGTTGCTTGAATCCCTTGATCATTTTAGTTGCTCTTTTTTGTGCTTTCCCCAATTCTACAATATCCTTTTTTAGATGCAATGATCACAAGAATGCTCTCTCTCTTCTCTTCTCTTCTCTTCTCTTCTCTTCTCTTCTCTTCTCTTCTCTTCTCTTCTCTTCTCTTCTCTTCTCTTCTCTTCTCTCTCTCTCTCTCTCTCTTCTCTCTCTCTCTCTATATATATATATGATGACATTGGGAGATTTATTTCCAAGCCTTTCATAACTTTGCCTAACATAGGCTTTGCCTTTTCACAGCATCCATACGTACGCTGGGTCGATGGCCTCATTAAGTTGACCACAACCCTGGCATCCCATGTTCTGCCTCTCGGTGCTCCAGGTGGCCTCACCTTGTACTTGCAGATGGGATTTTTTGCCCAACATGCATTACTTTGCACTTGGCCTTGTTTACTTTGAACCAAACCCAGCATTTCAATGCCTGCTCTCCCAGTTTGGAAAGACTACTTTGGAGTTTCTCACAAACCCTTTTGGTTTTGACCACCCAAAATATTTTGATGCCTGCAGCAAACTCTGCGACTTCATTGCCCGTTTCCTATTCCAGTTCATTGATGAGGCAGTTGAAAAGCACTGGTTTTAACATAGATCCCTGTTGGAGTCCATTGCTGACATCCACCTACTGGGAAAAATTATAATTTATCTCTACTCTCTGCTTTCTACTCTTTAACCATGACCTCTCTGCTTATTCCATGACTGCGAGGCTTGCTCAGCAGTCTTTGGCAGGGGATGTTTGGAAGTTCAAGTGAATAGCATTTACTGGATTGCCCTGCCCACCTTGACACTCTCAAATAATTCTAAAGGGTTAGTGAGAATAGCACCCACCTTTGCAGAAGCCACATTGATTCTTTAACAGTAGAGCTTGTCCTTCTTCATGCTAACAAATCCTATATTTAATAACATTTTCTATCAGTTCAATCAGAACACATATTATACAGTTACCTGGCCAGTAATTTCCCAAATTTCCCTGGATCTCTATTTAACAAATTGGTGATACTTTGGCCATTTTTCCAGTCCTATGCTATAGAGGCTGATTTTATGGACATGGTACTTCCCTTTGTCAGGTCAATAGTTTCATATCATAGTTGTTTAAGAACTCTAGGATAAATACCATTTGGGCCTTGTGTTAATTAAGTTTTGCCTCTATTATCTGCCTTAGAGTCTCAGATACCCATCCTAAATAAATCAGTTTGTGAAAAGGTATCCTGAGTCTTCTGCTGAGAAAAGAAAGAAAATAATTACTCTTCTCCTGTACTTTCACAACATACGGTATACAAAGTACATGAGTTTCTATTATTGTGGTTGTAAGTAAATTGGAATAATAAAAGTTAAATTGATCAAAGTGAGTCACACTTTCTTTTATTGTTGGCAAGTTCAACCAGGAAGGTTTTTTAAAACATAATCATTTAATACCTATGCTGGCATCGCTGTGACACTTTTGTCTAATATGTATTTTATTCTGAGAAGGACTGCATGGACAAAGGTCCCAGGGCAGCTGGGAACAAGAAAATCATTACAGTTGTAGCTCAGATAGCTACCTTTATTAAACCTGAAGTTCACTTGACCTGTGCATCCTCTGCTGTAACTTAAGGGGGTTGGCCACTCTACGTAAGCCACGTTTACCAACCCTGGATGAATGTGAATGCCTCAAACTCTAACCAGGCAACCTATGACGATACCATCAAACTCTCCTGTCTCTGAAGCTTCAGCAACACACATAATCCAGTCCTTGGGCATTCTCACCCCAAGAGAAATCAGCAGGTTCATGCACCACCTGGCAACCTTCATGGCACCCTCTTCTTATGAATGCCTCTACTTAATTCTAACTTGCAAATGTGGTTTTTCTAATGCTTAGGCAACTAGCTTTGCTTCAGTCAAGTACTCATCCAAAGCAAACTTTTGTTTCATTTGACCATGCCAAACATTTGATGACTTTGCTCAACCCCATCATGAGATTGGCCCTTTGTGCTCTCCATACAGAGTCTATAGCAGTACCCAGTAGGTTGCCTGAGAATGGGATGTGGCCTGGACAGACTCACACACAAAGACCCTCCTTGGGTTCACTTGGCACACAGTCTGTCCCTTGTGACCCTTCCTAGCTCTTCCCCTACCTGGCACTCCTCTGCATACCCACATTTCCAGAACCAGGGCTCTTCTCCTGCTTGCACGTCCTTGCTTCCTCGTATGTCCAGAGAGGTCTGCTGCCTGGTCTGCACACAGGAAACAGTGCCCTTGTGAAATGCCCTCTGTGACTTTCCAGCAGGCGTCCATTTTGTTGGAAAGAATTAATCACACTGAACAGTGCAAAGGCTCTGCCTGAAAAATGCATGCGATTCCTGCACCTGCCATGCAGCCACAGTCTCAGGGCCACTGGCCTTATGAGCCTTGCAGAATCTCAGGAGTCAAGCCTTACAGTGGGCAAGAGAATGATTTGCAATACTGAGTTGCTTTAGGTAAGCTGGGAACCTGAAGAGTTATGCTGACTTTTATTGGTGTGCATGTGCGCATGTGCGCACACACACAAGCACACCCAGGGCACTGGCTAATTTCATTTTCTTGCTTCTTTCTCCTAAGTGCAAGTAACTCTCTCCACGTTTATTATTTTTTTCTCGAACTAGTCAGAATCCAAGCAAAAACCCTGTTCCAGAGGTCTCCATTCCAAATTCTGTTTTGGAACAGAATTTCGAAATACAGTTTTGGGGAACTCTGGGGAATAACAGTCCAGCCAGCCTGTGAGTTTCCCCATCACCCCATCACCATCACCACTTCTGGTCAAGAGTTTATCATTCTTTGGGCAATTCCCTTACGTTGTGATCCTCAGTCTTTCCTAGGCCAAGGCCAAAACACTTGCTCCAAGGCAAAGGTCAGGACAGACCGTGTCCACCTTGGCCTTCCAAATTACTGTGCAGAGGCATCCCATCTGCGTCATCACCCAGTTGTCCATGGGCACCTGCTGATATCAACTTGCAGGGGCCCTGATGATGTTAGTTGGATCCGGCCCCCCTGCAGTAGATGGCTCTTTGCCTGAGGGGGCTTCACCTCCTGCTTCCTTCCTCCTTGAACCTTCCTGAGCTTTCCCACCTGTAAAATCAAATACTCTCCCCTTTTCTGTCCATACATTTCTTTTTTTAAATAAATGGGTCCTTAGGAGCCAGAATCTGTTACAGACTTTGGAGCATGAGAATTTGTGATCTTCGTGTTTTATCCTGTGGGTCTGTGCTCCAACTTGTGCCCATGCCTGGCACCAGCCCTGCAATCAGGCATAGTTCTCTGTATTCCCTTTCCTCTAAAATGACACATATTATTTCATCTTTTTCTTCCTTAGCTGCTCTTATCATTCTAAACCTACCATTTCCCTACCACCCCTTCTATTGCCTATTTGGTAAACCATGACTCCCTTCTCTCTTTTCTTGCTCCCCTTCGGACCTTAAGAAAAGGCTGCCAGTGCCTTGATGCAACATTGAGGTATCTGATAACAGGCAAACATACTTGTTTGCTTTCTTGTTCTGAGCCGGCACCCAAACAGCCCTCTTAACATGAATCATGAAACATGCGAAACTAGTGAAACTGAAAGAGTCCTGGACATTGCCTTCAATGGGATCTCAGAATGTATTTTCTTTCTTTCTACAAGTGTAGGCGGTATTTGCATGGACACGCAAATGGGAGAATAATATTCCATACCTTCTCAAGGCAGAGGTTTGATTTGCAATGTCCCACACAGCTTTGCAAGATACGTTTATGTGTGTATGTAAAACACACATACACACATTTGCCTTTTGCAAAAGGCAAAATCTGAATCTGCCTATAGAATGTATTTGCTTCCTGCATGTTTAAGACACCTCAAGTGGAATATTGGATGCAGTGTGGATTTGAGGAGCCTGCAGTTTTAATTGGCTTGGCAGACTAAAAGTGGAGAGCTGCTAATTGAATTATATCTCTGGTTGAATCAGGGTGATTGCTAACAATTTAAAACCTTGAGCATTTTGCAGCTTTCTTATCCACTCACTCCTGCGAACATTCAGAAGTGTGTTTTTTTCCTTCTTTTTCAGCATTGCCACAGACTGCTCGGTTGGGTTGTCATGGCAATGCAAGTTTTCACTTACAGTTACCTTCACTTCTTACTGTAGTGGGATGGCATTTGAGCCCTGCCTCACCCGGCCAGATGACATTATACCGTACACTTGCCAACCTGATGTGCACACTCAGGTCAAGCACGTTACCCTTTGTGAAATGATATCAACAGGGAATGCCACATCAAACTGTGGGTCCGTGAAGCTACACTAATAACAATACTCAGTATTCTGAGAGAGAGAGAGAGAGAGAGAGAGAGAGAGAGAGAGAGAGAGAGAGCGCATGTGCACATTTAAAGGAGATGCTGCTGCTGCTACTAATAAAAATGCAGAAACTCAACTTTGTATGCCATGACATTTGTGCACTCTCAAGAGAAGGCTGATTCCCAGTCCCTGAAGAGTGGTCATCCTTGCAAAATGGAAAGATTAACAGCTCAGGGTTCCTGGTAGAGAAGACACAGGCTTCACTGCCGGTGCTGACGGAGCAGCTGTAATTTGTTCTTCTCCTGCAGTGTCTGCTGTAGTCACTCTGACATCAAAGCAAAGCTCCTTTGATTTATTCCTAAAGCGGAGGTCCGTTGTTTATAATGGCAACCAAATCAATGGCATGGGAACAAGCCCCCTTCTGTTTTCCCTCTGCACTCTTACATGGAAGCGAAACATAGCAATAGTAGTCAAACTTACTTCCAAGACAGCGTTCCCTTAGCACTAGAGTTTGGAAGCCAAATGAATGACTTCATCTAATCCCGAGTCCTAAGGCCACTTCACACATTTTCAAAACCAAACCAAGGTCAAGATCTCTTCTTGCTGATGCCAGAGTGTAGGACACAGAATACCCAGTTCAAGTTGCGACAACCCAGATTCAAGCTGGACATCAGGAAAAGCTTCCTCACTGCCAGAGCAATACAACTGTGGAACCAGCTGCCTAGAGAGGTGGTGGGCTCTCCCACACTAGAGTCATTCAGAAAGAAACTGGACAGCCAGCTGAATGGGATGGTGTAAACTGGAGTCCTGCAACAGCAGGGGGATGGACTTGATGGCCTTCATGGCCCTTCCAACTGTACTATGATTCTATGAAACCAGTTTGTCACCAGTGTCTACCGACAGGTGTCCATGACATAGCTGATTCCCACTGCCTGTCTCTTTCAAGCGCCATCGCAGTGCTGGCATGCAACAAATGTGGCACATGGCTGCTTCCCATAGAACTTCGTGCTTGTTCACATGATGGGCTGCAGATGACCCACACATACACACGGTCACTTTCTTTGTCATACAACCATGCAGACTAGTCCTGCTCCCACTAGTTATATCTTCTGTAGTCCACATGTTAGCTGCATGTGAAACTGGGTTCTCTAACAATATAGAGGTCTATTCTTGTATTGTTTTGGTCAGTTGAAAGACCACCAGTTTCATGGTGCAGGAAGAAGCCACAAGGAATCAAGTCCAGGCCTCAAGAATACAACAGAATATTAACATTAATAAATATATAAATTAAAAAGTAATGAATGAGGTAGTTCAAAGTCAAGCTCATAATTGCACAAAATTGCTTGACAGCTTTGGTTGGAAGAAAGGTTCCTTACATACAATAGAAAGCTTAATTCATTACTGAATTCCCTCTTAGGCATTAAGGAAATACACATGTGAGGTTTCATCTATTTCCTGTAATTCAAAAATGTGATTAGAATTTAGAGTTTGATAGGCAGGACCTTCACCTCTCTATCATTGATCTTGTCCTCCAAAGCTCTGACACTTTGGGCCTCCAGCTATTCACCAGAAGGTGCCTCTAGATCAGTGGTGGCAAAGACTGAAGCCATGTGGAGGCCTTTCATTTTTTCTTTTCAGGAGGACCAGAGAAGAAACTCTCCCTCCAGGTCTTCTCTCCAAGTCGCAACCTTGCGGCACAACCAGATGGCTCAAACGGCACCCAGCTGCTCATCGAGGAGGTGGCTAGCTGGCCTGCCCCTTCCTGCACCCACCATGATCGTGCGAATGCCCTCTGCCCACGTAGTAGAGTGCTGGGCTTCAGGTTATTTCACTTTTCCCACTTGCTGGGATAAGGCAGTATGGAGGGAGGTTGGGATCTGGCACTCTCGCCTTTCAATGCAGCCTTGCCTCCTCTGTACTATAAGCATAGCAGCAAGAACAAGATTAGCAATAATCTGCTAAAAGGATGCTCACTGTTGTCTTCACCTCAAGCTGCCAGAGGCCTTCCATTCTCCAGACAGAGCATGATCAATGAAACTTTAAGCATATTTAAAATTATTTATTTCAATGGGTGACTTAAGCAAGTGCTTAACTTACTCCCACTGAAGATCAATGGGACTTAAATATGCTTAGCTTCGCCTGAATTGAGGCCAGAGTTTGAAATGTCGGATGAGCACTTTTCAATATCTTCTTAATGATGATTAATTTCTTTGATATTCATTCTGGTAGCAGTAATCATGATGAATTCATTTAGTGCAAATGTGGACTGAGCATTTCAATTCCTTTAGCATTTCAGGGGAGTCCATTTTAAATGAATAATTGGAGAATAATGAATAATGGAATGGAAAGAAGTTAGCATGTCAGCCATAAATTGTACAATAAAATAGCATAGTCTGTGAGCACTTCTCTGTAATGCAGTTTTAATGAAGGGTAGATCCACCCAGATGATGCAAATATAGTATGAATCTATAGAAAGGCAAAGATAGGCTTAAAAAAACACAACAACCCTACAAATTCTTCCATCTGTTATAATACGTCCAATGAGCTAAAGTTGCACTACAGACCAATAAAAAAGTAACTTACATATGATTGATATACAATGTGCTGGATTCAGAACAAGTCAGTCATGCTTTATTCCCAGTGGAATAGGCTTCAAGTTTTTAATTTAAGAATTATCCCATCACACTTTTTTGTATCCGGAAGCGAGAATCCATTTCAGAATAGAAGGGGATGCCACAACAAAGACAACAGTGGCAGATTCACTAGTATAGCACAATATATGAAATCATAACTTCCCATGCACATGTACGATATCTGCAGCTGCTTTATGTAAGCTTAAATACAGGTCATACCACTAGCACATGGCATTCAGGAATCAGCCATGACTGTATTGTTCTAGATAGGCCTGAAGCATTCCTGGCACCTTCCATGGATCCTTTCTCTAATAACAACATTGTTTCCATTAATACTCTGTTCACAACAGGACTCAGCAACTCATCACGTTCATCTTCAGTCTGGGGCAAGCTATGGGTTTTCTTTGCCTCAGAAGTGTAGCTTAAGACAGGGAACATTTCCAACCTTCCTCTCTCCTCTCTCCTGATTTAACTCTCCTGGAAGCAGCTGCAACAACAAGAACAAGAAAGGTCTGCCCTCTTTCCCTGGCCTAAGGAGTCCTGGGCCTTTTCTTCCAAGGATGTTCAATGTCTTTACAAAGCAGCAAGTGCTCCCAGTGCTACGCAGAGGCTGTATCTGTCTCAGGGCAAGAAAATGACTGAGAAGGGGTGGGCTTGCAGGGAAGTTTGGAAAGGGTGTTCAAAACCATCGTGCCCCTATGACAGGAGTGGCTAACCTGTTGCCCTAGGACCACGTGCAACTCCTGGCCTAACTTCCTGTGCCTTCAACCTAATTATAAAAGTCTTCTGCAAACAAGCAATACACGCCTATGACAAAAATGATTCCTCCTTTCCCTGGAGGCTCACTGGTCAGGGGAAAGGTGAGGGAGAAAGAAAAAGAAGATGTCTAGTGTGGTGTACTGGTTAAGTTCCCGACTGGAACTCTGGAGATCTGGGTTCTGGTTCCACCTCATCCATGGAGCCAACTGGGTGACTTTGGGCCACCCACAGACTCTTAGCCCAACCAACCTCACAGGGTTGTTGTTGTGAAAAAAGACTGAGAGCAGGAGGAGTGGAATGTTATAAGATGCTTTGTGTTCTTTGTGGGGGGGGGAGCAGTATATACATCTAATAAATAAATAAAGTCCGAAAGAAAAAGACAAAGAAGGGGTGGTCATGGTCCTTTTCCAACACCAGCATGTAACCTCTGACATACAACCCCCAAGCAAATGTGACCTTCAGCCTAAGATTTTAAAAAAGGTCTCTAAGCTCTGCACTATTATGTAATTAGGAGTATGCAGGATCTGAATTAAGCAGGGTCTCTGTTCAGAATACCCAGTTATATTCTGTAAGAATTGGAGGGTGGGGCTGAAGTGTTTTCTTTTACTCAGGGAAAATGTTATTGCATGTCTGTCTGTCTGTCTGTCTGTCTATCGTTTATCAATTGATCTATCTATCATCTGTCATCTCCTTTACAGTATTTCTATATTGCTCCACATCCAGACAGATTCTGAACAATATAAGGTTGAAACAAATAAAAGAGTAAAAATAATACATTAAAATACATTTGAATGCAAAAAAGCACTAAGACCAAGGTGTGTCAGCAAGAAAGGCCTTCCTGGAACAAGATGGTCTTCAGCAGGCACCAAGATCAGCACAGTGTTGGTGCCTTCCTAGCCTCCTGAATTCCATAAAAATGGCATCTCAAGACCCTTTTCCTGGTGGACTCCAGCCGGAGTGTTGGCCCATGTGTAACTACTAGGAGAATGCCCTATGACATCAGTGACCAGGTAGGTTGGTATGGGAGAAGATGCTCTCTCAAGTCATTCAAGGCTTTGTTCACCAGGATTCAAACCTTAATCTTGGCATGGCAGCAAATTGGTAGGCAGCGCGTTTCTTTCGGTGAGGAGTAATACCCTGAAAATGGCATGAGAACAGCTGTGCCACTGCATTTTGCACTAACTCCAACTTCTGGAGCAGCCTTAAGGGTAGTCCATGCAGAGTGCATGGCAGTGATTCAGCCCTAAGGTTGCCAAGACCTGCATCACTGTGGCCAGGCTATCCGCTCTAGGAAGAGCTGTGGACGGTGAGATAATCGAAGAGGGTAAAAGGCACTTCGAGTCACCACGGTCTCTTGGACAAGCACCAGCCATGGATCTAGGAGTACCCCTAGACCATAAACCTGATTTTTCAGGGGGACTGCAAACCCCCCCCCCCCCCGCCCCACTATGGGAACCAGCCATGCACAGAATCCTGGCCCATCATTCCAGTTCAGTGGCCTCATCCAGCCCATTAGTGAATCAGACTTGCACAACTTCTCCAGATTCATTTATCACAGTCAGATGGAGCCACGTGCTGTACACATACTGGTGGCACTTGGCTCCAGGTCCGTAATCACCACTCCCGGCACCTTTGTGTAGATGTTAAACAACACCAGGAATAGGACGGCACCCTGCAGAGCCTCATAGCTCAATGGCCAGGGGTTCAAGGGACGGTCACCCAATGTGACCGACATGTCAGACCAGAATCACTATAGCACAGTACTTCCAATACCAAGTCCACAGAGCTGATCCAGTTATCTGCAGGCAGAAACAAGGACACCCCTTTGCTTCACCACTATACGCAAATTACATGCTGGGCTAGAAGCTGTCCAAGTGAGGAGCACTGAAGGAAACCTTGGCACCATTTGCAGGGTGATGGGAGCCACTGTACAAGCTGAAGCATCCCAGCTCTACACGTGGACAAGCTGTGCATCATTCACAGGTTTTGGTGAACATATGGAAGAGGGGCGATGCGAATAGGCATGCTTGTACTTATCCTGGCACACTGATTGATGAATGGAGCTATTAATCTGTGACTCATCCTTTAGTAGATGTCTGAACTGGGCCCTGAACCTGAGTACTCAGTTGTTGGATAATCAACAACTGGAAACAAATCTATTCCAAATTATCTTTTGTACTTCAGTGATTGACGATTGACAAATATTCTCTTGGGTATGTTATGTGGGGGCGAATGTGAGGGTGAATGTGTGAGAGTGAATATTATGTAACTATTTGATATTAAACATTAGCAAATGACATCCAGAGGTTCTTTAGCAGCAGTCAAGATTTGGCAGTATCTGACATATTAACATTATGCTTAAACAAAACCTGACAACCAACACACACTATCCATCAGAACTTGACATGGTATTCGACAGCTGACTTGTAATTTTAAAACTTGCTCTAAACCAGTTATTCTTGCAAACAACACAGATCAACAGTGTTGTATAGATCAACACAGACACCTGACTTTTGACGTCTTATTCCAATGTTTGAACCTGAAATTTAAAATGCCAACATGTAAAAACATGAATTTAGACATTTAAGGTATTTCCTGAAATCTATATTTTATTTAGATTCAGCACATGCTTGTATGAACTCTGCCCAAGTTTTTCCTGCATCTCATCTATTGTGACTGTTCATAACAAAATCTCTAGCACAATCACAGAGCATTTTGTCTTGGGCTGGCAGAGATAGCTAGCATGATTCATTACAGGAGAAGCGAGCGACAGCTATTTCAGAAGGGTATCTGGAGATTAATGGTATTTTATGGTTTTGTAATTCTTCCACACAGAAATGCTAGAGGGTCCACCCTGTTTTAATGTAACCATGGCAATAAGATGCTTGCTGTTTTATTGAAAACTATGTCTGGAGTTGATTCCCAGCTCATGGAAAGAATATACAGTGAGCTATAGCTCTTTCTGTCCTGGAACCAATAGATTGCCTGGTAGGCATGGCAAATAATTAGCCCCCGTCACCTCCAAATCTATATGATGCTATGCTAGCTATAGTCAAATACACATGCGCTCAGTTACTGCCGAGTATGCAAGTGGGACTCCTTTTGTAGCTTATATTCAAAGAGGTTAGAAATACATCCTGACAGCTATTTTTCTTCCCTCTGACCTGCACCAGAGAAATTACCTAACAAATTCAAATGGTATAAGATTTATAAAAGAGAGTAAGGAAAAGAGAAATCCTTGCCGTCCCTGGACATTCAATCTGCTGAAGGATTTAATGAAGGATTTCAAAAGCCCTGTCTTTCCTTACAAAAGAATATTCATTTGCAAATCTGTAGGTCCTTTCCCCCGCCCTTTATTTTGGGCTGGAAGGCAATTCGTGTTCATGAGATGGCTGTAAAATTAAATATTCTAACCATGTAGAGGGAAATTGGAAAAAAATCCCCAACAATCTACATCTTCTGGGGGAGGGGAGACTGAGCAGAGTGTAAGAACAATTATTTTGGTGTCTGTGTTCACATAGCTGTTCAACTAAGTAAGCAGTTTGTATGCTACAGAACTCATCAGTTCCTAGTTTTAATCTCATATTCCATCTGTTTTTAGATTAACTGGTAAAGGCAGGCAGCAAATGGGTTCTAATCTTCTCTTAGGGCCAGATTTTGTTGGGTGAGTCATTCTGAAGTAGATTGAAGAACTATTTGCAAATAATTGCTCAACTAGAGGAACACCTTCACTCGTAAGAGATGCATTTCAGTGCCAGTTCATGCATTATGTTTGTGATGTGGTTGTTGTTACAAAAGCCACTCCACTTGTGGTTGCACCCTCCCCTGGTTCAATATTTTGATGATGTGAATAGATTTAGAGCAGCCTTTCCCACACAATTTGGACTTCAGTTTCATCAGCCCAGCTAGCAAAATCAACAGTCAGGCATGCTGGGAGAGGTATTCTAAAACGGAAGTAGGGCACCAGGTTGGAAGGAGCTGGTGTATGGGGACACAGAGGTACCATCTATCCAGTGGAAACTAGTTCAGGGGTAGAGAAATGCTGAAAAGAGAAGCTCCTACATAAATGAGGCTCTTCATGAGATCAAAAACATTGACATTCTACCAATTGCATGAACCATTGGAGAGTCTTTATGGTGGCCACAGTTGTTCCAATACTGTGAACAATACTTAATAAGACAATAGATTTTATTGATCAGCATCATCACTATGGCTTCTTGCACACAGCAATGGGACCTATTAGCTCACTTCAGCTTCAGGATGGACAAGAAATTCATTTCACTTCATTTTTAAACAGAATTTATCAAATTAATGACTATCAAGACTTAACACAGAGTCAAACACAAGCTGATGTATGAGATTTGCATGTTTCCAATTCACACAACAACAACAACAAACATTTGGAAGCTAGCTAGTTGTGTTGGCAGAGAACCAGTTGAAGGGTTTGCTCAGAGATGGAAGATTTACTCTGAACAATTTAAATGATGGTTGAGGAGAGTATGACATGTACAGATATTTGTGTCTGTGTCGGGCGGTGTTGAATTCTGTGGGAAGCTGTGTGGGCTACATGAATGTATGGCTGGGAACTGAATGGGTAGGATGCGCCAGTGGTTGACAGGGACCCTTGTTTGTTGTGATGTGGGTGGGGAGTTGCTTGTTGGATCCTTGGAACGACCCTGGGCTTCTTTATCCCCCCTTCTTTTTTCTTATTGCATACTTCTTTTTCTTCTATTGCATTTCCTGAAAACATATAGAAAGACTAGCAGGAAACCGACCAACCAACCAACCAACAACAAAGACATTTGAAAATTGTGGAAATTGCAAAATGCAGACAAGAACAATTTATTCAATGGGAAAAATACAAACATTTCAGAAGTGCATTCAATAGATGTGTACATTTGGAAAAATGTGCATAGAGGTACACACCAGTGTTTTGCAGAAGAAAGCCAGGAAACTCACAACCTGATAGGGAAACCAGTTGGAACATGCATCAACATGCACATGCATCAACGTGACAAGCTCAGGTCATGCTGATTTACATCCCTACTGGTCAAGTCACTGCTATCCTAGTCCAATCATCTATGGCATTCACCATGTGCTGTTTAAGCTTTTCATCAGGGTGGGCAAACTGTGGTGCACCAGACATTTTGGGCGAGAGCTCCTGCAGTCCCTGTACTGGCTACAGATGATGGGAGTTGTAGGCTCATGAATCTGGAGGGCACACGTTTCCTACTCAAATTCTGCATGAGCTGCCATCTTTAGATGGCAGACGGGGAGGGACGGGGCAGGACGGGTCTCAGGCAGCACTCACACACGCACGAAGAGAGAAGGGGAGGCAGTGTGTGCAGGAGAGCTCCCAACCTTCAACACGCCCTTTGCTCACTCGGAAGAGTTGAGCACATGACTGGTTCCAGAACTTGTTTTATAGTCTAGAATCCAAGTCCAAAGCACTTAAAACCAGAAGGATATTTTATTGATAACACACAGACAATGAAATGTTTCAGAGAACTTAGACATTTTTGGGAAGGGCAGGGCAGGGGCACCTGAATGTTCAAGTCTGACCTACTGTCCATTTACTTCGAAATACAAGATTGTAGAGTACGACCATCTCTTCTCACAGACTAACAGTCCATGTGAACAAGCTTAAACTCATCCTGAAGAACTTCGCTCTAGGCCATAGGCTCTGAACAGCACCACGCAAGTCAGCCTGGAAAAATCAAAGGCAACATGGGAAGTGGAAAGTGGATTGCGTTATCTGCACCTCTTCAAGGAAAAGTTTGCTACCCTACCTTAGAGACCTGTTCGAATCAATAAACGGTCCTTTGGGGATACGTCTTGCCTGTCCACACCATCAAAACATCGGTCACTCTTACAGTTCCATAAAATATGGAGTGCATGTGAGATATATAAAATGAGACAGCGAGATGGAAAAAATCTGTGCTGTGCCAGGCTCATCTGACATCCTTATTCATTGATCTGACTGTCTTAGTGTAGGCTAAGACTGGTGTTGCTGAAGGGCAGAAACCATGCCAGGTTTCCAGATCAAAGGATTTTGCTCTCTGCTCACATAGGTGCTGAGGCCATGGCTTACTTCCAAGAAAAAAGTGCCTGCAGCAATGTCAGCTAATTACAGGTTGTGTTTGGCTGTTTCCAAACAGGGTGAAAGTGACAGAAGTTTAACTGTGAATAATTACACACTTGAATAAGTATGTGATTAGCCCTATTTGTTGTGGTTGGAACTAGAGTGACAGGACAAGAATGGAGTGATTGCATTATTTACAGCTTAATTGTAGACAAGTAATTACTTTTGTAAGCTGATGTGTGTGTGCGTGGGGGGGGGGGTCAGGGAATACCCACAACAGAATGGAATATGATTTTAACATGAACTTCAGAGAGTTGACTATTTAATTCATGCAGCAGAAAGAGAAATTTCTCTGAGTTTTTCAGCTCATTATCAAGAATTTTTCTTTAATTAAACACCGGAGAGTTTTCAGCATCCTCTTCTCCCCAAAAGTGGGGATCAATGGAAAGACTGCTGCAGTTAAAGCTTCCAAAGCAGTAAATCACAAATTTCACCTGGTGTTTTCTGCTGTTCAGTGAATGGATCATTTGCATGTGGGCATGCATACCTGCGTGCACAGGCACAAGCACATGTGAAATTCCACTGCAGACTCAGGGAAGCCTTTGAATCTAGGTAACCCTACTTCAGAGGAGGCACATCTGCGCATCGCTCCCCTTCTTTCGTGGAATCCAATGTATAAAGCTTCATGGAGCTTGTTTCACCCTGGTATTTCTTTAACAAGAACTAATTCTAATGTTCACAGCAAGTTTAGGATTTGTTAATTTCATAATTTGCCAGTAAATGGCATATATCCAAGGTTCTATCAATAAACAGATATATAATGTGTGCAGACTGGCAGAGGGTGAAGTGAATGGCAAAAGTATACATGCACAATAAAGAACAATAAAGAGACTTTTTAAAGACTATCTGGCTTCCTTAATGCACAACAGTCTTCAGAGGTAGACAAGCATTTCAATCTTCATGTGATTTCACGTGATTGCTTTGATGTGTTGGATCCAGACATGCACTCAGCAAACTTCTGCTGGTGCTGGAGGGAGGGGGCAGCGGGAGTGATTTTTCCCAATCCCCAGTGCTCCTGCTAAAGACGCTCTGGAGGACAGAAGCACCCTCCAGACCACCGGGAATGGTGCTACTGGGGTAGTCACAAAATGGCCACCAGTGCCATCCAGTATGAAGCCTTTGCTGGATCCTAGCTGCTCCTACAAGTGGAAGGGCTCCATCTTCAAGAGAACTGTCGACTGCCTGTTGCACTGACCCACTTCTTCAAAGTGAAGGGGGCTTTTCCCTTGTGGGAGGTGTTAAATGCTACAGGCAGCAGAGAAAGCAAGCTTTTATTGAATACTTCCAAAGCTTTAACACCCCTTAAGGTTTTTGAAGATTCGAGGGACCCACCGGAATAGCTGATTGATTGGGAAGGTCAAACAACATGCTCCTTTCTATCTCATGTTTAAGATGCCAGAACATGTTGATTATCCTTACAAAAAGAATCGTGTTCTCTCATTCTGGTACTGAAGTGTCACAATGCAGTGAGTACAGCACTCATGGATACAGGACAATAACAAAGGATTATATAAGTAATCACAAAAAACATTTAACATGTGATATTGGCTGGTCTCTAAAACACCATTCCTTATACAAATAACTTTCACCACTGCTGAGTGCAAGCTAGCACTACAGGAAGGGTCTCCTCAAAAGTATGTGGTTCCAAGAGTCCTTTCCCCCACAACCTTTTCAAAGCGTTTGGGGATTGGTTAGGGGTGATAGAAGGCTGTAGTACTGGAACAAACATCAAAGTAAAGGAAAAGACAGAAATCCATTAGTTAGTAAGCCTATTCCAAGTGGCTCAACGTATTTGAATTTGCTGAGCCCTGCCCTTCAATTGACTTAGGTATTGTGATGGTGAGAGCGGATATCCAAGTTCTTATTTGAAATTTAGAAAGTTCTTGATAGGTTTGTGTCTGGCAGTTTAAGCTTCTGACATCATTCTGAGGTCTTCACTACTCATGCAAAAGAAGGCAAATTTGCACTAATTACTATTAAAAATTAAGGCATTAATTAGATAAGGAAAAATATCCTACAGAGTATTCTGACAAGAATTAGAAAATCATTCTGAAATACCCTCAAGGCACTACATTGTCAATAGCATCACTTATCTAGTAGGATGATTGAGGCCGAAGTTGTTGGTACTGAGTGAAAGACATTGATATATAAGTGAAATTAAGCACCTAGACACACACGTCGCTTGAGAATGGGCTGCTGGACTTAGAAGCATGGGACCAGCCTGTTTCAGCTGACCAAACTATAGAAATCCATTCATTTGTCACACCATGTACCCTTCTCTGTGCCTGAAGCATCAATTAGATAAAGATCATTTCAAGACCAGGATTCCAGCTTGTCTCTACAGGATGCTCTTAAAAGTGACTGCCTCTTACACACTCGACCCTGAATTCCATACTGAAATCCAACCCGTGGAGAAGGGCTTCCACTCTGGGCTAGCTTCAAACCTGGCATCTCCAGGTAACCTCAGCCCCAAATCCTGGGCAGCTGCTGCTTATGAGTCTCAAAAGGATGGTCCAACTCAGGATGGTCCAATTCTCTTATGTTTATTCATTGACAAAAATATAGGTAGTCAACACAGGAAACATAACGAATGCATGTACTACCTATATTGCATTGATGTGTTGTATTGTTTAATATGCTCTCTCTCTTTCTCTCTCAGAAGAATTGTTGTGAGTACTGTCTTGCTGAACCAGAAATAGTTCATCTTAAAATTCTTCATCCAATATTGTATATGTGAGGGGAAAGACAATCAAAACATTGCAGCAAAATATAACATTAATATGGAGACTCACCACAAACTGTCAATAGCAACATGCTCGTTTAAATGGACTGGAAAATCCCCTAGGGCCAACATTGTTTGTTCAAAATCATTATGTGAATAATTAGACAAAGCAAATAGATTAATAGAAATCAAGTTCTGTCTGTGGACAAAGAACAGTCAGGAATGGATATGTTCTTTTAAAAAAACATATATATCAGAAATGGTGGCAGAAATAGGCCAGTTAATTTGTCCACCTTTAAAAACTTCTTTTCTATATTTATTTCAGAATAAGATTGTGAAAGCTTCCATAGGAGATTGGCTTAAAAAATTACTGAGAAATCATTCAACTTCAATGAAGCTAATATACTTTCTTAAGAATTCTTCTCTTGCTTTGTCTGTGGGAGACGTCAGGTTAAATTCCAAAGAATGTGTGCTAGGTAACTTCATTGGGATGGTGACTAAATTTGCTTCCACTTTCCCTGTGGTTTGTGGACAATTTGTATTAAATTTGTAAGCAAATGTCTTCTAAAAAATATTCCACCCTATTTGTTGGCAAAGGAATTGTGAACAGTAGGTAACATATTTCAATATCATATTCCAGGTGCAATGTATCACAAATAAATTGTGTTCACAACTTTCCTTGAATTAACACACCCTTTTAATTAATTAATTAATTAATTAATTAATTTTAAAAACAGTGGTCTCTAGATCAGGTCTGCCTTTTCATCTTTTACTCAGGCAATCCCAGACAATTTCTTCGTGTATCACACTGATATAAAACCATTGAAAAAGTGCAAAATATACATCATTTTTACAACCAAACTATATTTTTAAAGTATTTTAGATTAGTTCAAGGAGCATTTCTTTTCTTTTCTTTTTAAAGATTCAACATTTAAAATATTAAACATTTTCCTTAGTGACATTTCTGAGGTGGGAGCAAAGCAGAATAGAGAAGTCAAGGAGAGGGGTCTTTTGGTCCATGTTTTGGCGTCACAAATTTGTAAGTTCCCCTAACAGGGTAACAGTTTATGATACCTGTTTCTTTTTAAAAATTACCTTTATCTGTTTCTCACAATATCTCATGTTCACTTATTGATATCATAATCTCAACATGAACTGTTTTCCAGTAAAGCAGTTGTTCTTTTCCCCAGCTTTTAAAAACTGAAACAGTTGCTGATATTTCCTGGATTGAGCTGGGAAAAGGAAATCTGAGAAATCGGACAGGTATGTAAAAGAGAATTTGATGTTTAGGTCAATGCCATCCCTTTGAATTGGTCACAGAAACTCATCATGAGCAACAGCAATGAAATAATATACCATAATGTCAACACAGCAAAGGAACAATATTTTCAGAGCAGTCAGTTTCCGCAGGCAACACTACTGCTCTGTTCTGCAATAACTGAAGATTCCAGAACATCTTCAGCGGTACACATTGCAGCTAAGGTTACCAGTACATAGAGAATTGCAGCCAGACTGTCTTTTATCCTACATCAAAGCATGAGAGGTATGAGGCAAGACTGAGGGAACTGGGTCTCTTCAGCCAGGAGGAGACTCAGAGGGGATATGTTGGCGACATACAGGTATGTGAGGGGCTGTCACATGGAGATGGTCTGTTCTCCCCTGCAGAGGAAGGCAGGACGTGCTCCAGTGAAGCAAAGCTCAGGGAACCAAGGTTCCATTTGGATGCCAGGAAGCACTTCCTGACAGTTAGGACCCCGAGGGTGTGGAATGGGCTTCCACGGGAGGTCGTTGAGGCCCCATCGGTGAGGGTGTTCAAAGATAGGCTGGACATGCACATGGTGGGCATGTCGTGAGCAGAGCCGGCTGGTGCTGGAGGTCAGACTAGATGGCCCAGGAGACCCCTTCTGACTCGCTCTGTTTCTATGTTTCTAAAGTATTGTTACAGGTCTTTCCTGGTTGGAAATGGAAACTACCAGTCACAAAATGACACCCTTTTCCTTCCTTCCCACTCCACAGTTGGGTGTTTTCCTTACACAAAGAGCTTGGAGGAAAATGTACCAATTTTGCATACAGGTGGTGTTTCTGTGTTCTTCTGGATCTCTGAATTGCAGAGGAAGCTTTGGGAAGGTTCAGATTTCATTCGATCTGCTCTGGAGAACCATGTTTTTCAACCTAAACATCTCCCAACCTTCCCAAATTTTCCCAGTTTGGTAACAGTTTCAGGATTTAGTCAAATCTGCTACAGGCCACAGTTGCTGATAGTTTTAAACAGCCTGTGGAGAAATCAGCCTCTGCAGTTACCATCCCTCCTAGAGGTAATGTGACTCTGAATAAAATCTTGCAGTTTTGAAGCTTGTACTTTTCTGGAAATGGGCTATCCATTGCCATTTTAATCCCAGGTAGCCTGAGCCAAAGGCCTGAATGCCACAAGAAAAATGTAACAAGACCAGCATAGCCCATCAAATCAGGGGGAATTACCTAGGGGGAGCCTAGAGGTCCAGTTAAGTGCCCTGGGGGTCCACATTTGACCCAATGGTAGGATTGTCCATCTTCTCAGCAAATGAGTATATCAGTCTCCATTATAGTTCTTAGGAAAAGTGGAGAGACCATTGTTTTCCAGCACATATATGGACATGAAAGCAGTTAGGGTTCTAAATCTTGTTGGTATGCCATTTTGAGAGTGTCTGGTATAGAAAAGCTTTAAATAAACAAACAAACAAATAAGCCATGTGGGGAGACTACACAAGGAAAACTCCAAAATCTAGACCTTCTCCTCTGAAATGTGGATGAAGGCATGAGATGAACCTGGAAAGGATGGATGGGACAAGATGTGCTCACTTCTCCTCCTCATGCTATTGTAATTATGGTAAGGGAAAACACCCCAAGACCAGGGCAATTTTGGTTTGGTCAGGTTTGGTTTTTGATTTGATTTGATTTGTAGAGGGATCTTTTTGGCTTTTGGTTGTTATAACACTTCTGCTTCTTTCGTAGTGACTTTCACAATGTTTTAACTAGTTTTAATAAGTTCAATTATTTTAATATGATGGTGATGAATTAAGAAGAACATGTGATGCAGAGAATACAGTATATACAAGAATACAGTGATTTTTGGACCCAGTTAACAAGAACAGTAAATGATTGTGACCTCTTTCACTTTTTCCCCTTCAACTGCAGCTATTTCAATTTTTAACTCTTTGAAAAAAGGAAATACACTTTCCCTTTTCTGTATTACAAAGGTTGCCTTCCTAAGAGTGTCACCTGAATAGTTCTGAAATTTTTCTTTTTGTTTCTGAGTTGTCAGTGATTCAGGAAACTCATGCACAGAACAAAGTATTCATGGGCAAATCTCAATCTCAAGCACTATTAGAAGTGTGTGTGGTACTACACCTCTCAACTTCTTCCTTCATGCTCTTCTCTTCTGCCCCCTTTCCCAAAACTTCCCAAAGTTATATCTGCAGAATTATGGAAGTGTTACTTCTAAATCTGTGTGACCTTTCCTGGAACCCAGCATGTGTAATTTTTCATGCCTTCTTGTCATTCAGAAATCAGAACCATAGCAGTCAATAGGCAAAATTGAAGACTGGTTTCTAAAATTTTGATCCTCTAACAAAAGTTTGACTATGACATTAGCTTTACCATCACAACCAGCACCATCAAAATCTCTAGCAATTAATTCGTATTTACTCTGTATTGGTTTTAAATAATATTAATTTTAACTTGCCTTTCTATAGTTCTAATCCATTTTCTCTACTTTGCATTGCTGAAATTTTCTGGTTCATCATAATGAAGGTTATACAACCAACTTGACAAATTCCAGGTTTTTACATATATAATCTCTTCCTGCAATCAACTAACGACCTCTGAAGCATGAACTACAATAGCACTCATCTGGAGATGTAAATAACTGTATTATCACAAATTGGTGTGCTGAACATTTCAGTGCATGGTTTTCTTTCTGTGACGAAGAAGGAAAAAACAAATCCCACAAGCAAAATGCAACTATCCAACCACTGAACAACACACAAACCTTACCAGCCCACCAAACATCAATCAATTTATAATTAATTCACACATGACAAAGGTTGAGATGATCAGATGTCGGTGTGTATTTGGTGGTGGTGGAAATGGAAGGATTGAGTGTAGTTCTTATAGATAAAAGTTCTATTATGTATCTTGCAGTTACAACTCATGGAACCAGTTATTCCATCTCACAAGCATATCAGAGTAAGCTTCAGCATTAGAGGTGGCCGTGCCAAGCTGATTGCCACGGAGCCAATCCCCCCTTTTCATGCCTAAGAGGCTTATTCCCACATGAGTGGGTGGGAAAATCAGCTGTGTAGGGCTTTTGGATTGCTCCTGCCCCAGAGAAGATCTATTGGGAAATCCTTGACAACTGTGCCAAAGTAGGGCAGGTGTTAGCTATACTCTTTGCTAGCCACTTGGCAAGAGTGGCTTGCCCCACAGTGTTGTGTTGTCCAGGTTCAGACAACAAAACAGGTCACTGTGGTAAGGTGAAATCCTAGAACAGATTATTCTGTACAGAATAATTCTGTACCACAGCTGGTTTGGACATCACAACAAACAGTTGAGACCTTTCTATCATTTTCCTCTCATGCTGCATGGACCCAGTCACCATGTTGCAGTGCTTTCTGCCTTGCCTTTGGAATTAATTTCATTGGCTCACCTTTCCTCAGGCCTTGGCAATCAAGCCATGGGTTTTTACTCTCATCATCTCAACTCAACCCTTGCACTGCCTGAAATCTATGTGGAGTCACTAGGAGTGGGCATTGGAGGATTCGGAGCCATCACTTTGGCCAATAACAGACAGCTCTATCTCCCTGTGACATGTGAATCATGTGCGGCATCTAAATTCAGCAATGGGCTGGATGAGGGCCAATATACTGGACTGGATCCAGGCAAGATGAAAACCCTGCGAATGACCCATTCCTATGTCTGGGAAATAGGCTCCGTGTCTGTTCCCACTGAAGCATCAGGTTCATGGCCTGCAACTGCTCCTAGGTCCATCACTGCTGCTGGATCTCACGTGGTCCTGATGCCTCAGAGTGCCTTTTACCAGTGTTGACTTGTTTGCCAGTAATGGCCTCTCCTGGGTAGGATTAACTTGTCCGCAGTTCATATTCAAGGCCAAGTTGAAGGTGTATATTGGTGTATAAAGCCTTAAATAAGTAGAGACCATTGGCTTCTTCAGCTTGACCAGCCGCTGAAGTAATCACATGCCAGTGAGATTTTTTCTCACTGATGCTTTAAGTAAGATGCTTTCTCACTGATGCTCCATCCTTCTGTTAAGTCACAGACAACTGGACGGAAGAACTCATCGCTGCAGCTTTGAGGTCAACTTGCAGCTAACAATGCAATGATAAATCTAGATGAACAGCGATCTCTTCTCAAAGCTCAGTGATTTTGCCCCTGAGGTTCATCCTGTTGCCTCTGGCAGAACAGATCCAAGACTGGACTGGATATTGTGCTTCATCACAAATGTCTGTTGCAACTTTGCCTTAGTAAAGCCCCTGGTTGGAATGTTGTATTAGGTATTTTGGGTCATCTCAGCATCTTTATCACAACAAGGGCAGCTTCCCATGACTTGCCAAGTAAGGAAGCTCCCTGTTTTGGAATGGCTGATCTTTGAAACAATGACAAATGCTTTGTTAAAAGTGCCAGTGCAGCACAAGGACTTTATATTTCAGATTTTTATCAGTAATGTTTAATATCAGCTATCATAGAACCAATTATGCTTGAGATGAATATTTGAAATGCAAAAGCATTTTTTTCTGGAACTGCATAGGTAGGTTCTTTTGTTGTCATTGTTGTTGTTGTTGTTCGACTAGAACCGCTCATTTTGTGTATGGTTGCACATGTTAAAAATCCAGTTAAGCAGCTGCCTATTCAGGTTTAGCTTGGAGAAAGTGTGAACAATTTCTGAGAAAAGCTGCATCAAAATGACTCCTGATTCGGGCACGTTAGAACTACTTGCAGAGGACTTCAAAACAGAATATTACACTGTAATTCAGTTATCCACATCTACTACACTCAGTTCTATACTCAGTACTCAAGTAGCCCTGGTGAACAGAATTAACATTCTTTTCCAGAGAAAAGTTGTCTGATTAGCAGGTTATGTTTATGACACCATCACGTAGAAAAGCTTTAAAAAAGATAATTAGGAAGTAAGCAACTCTTTTGTGAAATGTTAAGTCTTTCCTTAATAGTGTTTTTACTCCATGATTAATAATGTGAACTCTAACTTTTCTTTGTGTCACTCTTCCAGGTTCAGCATGATGTCCAGAAATAGTTCTGATAACTGCATACATTACAACTACATAAATACATTGTCTCAAATATGGTCCAATAAATAACTTGGAATAAAGGATGAATTTGTGCTCTCTTATTTCTCCATTCCAGTACTTTTTACTGCCTGGCTCTACAATTTGGTGAAGAAAAAAAAATCTCCTGTCCAATGGCTACACTTCTAAAGCCTTGCACAGCTATGAATAATAAATACATCATAGAATCTTGGCTTAAGGGATTTTCAGTTTTAAGAGAGTTTAGTTTTTCATCTTCCCCTAATTACACAGAAAATGTGCAATGAGCACTCTTGGTTTATCTTGTTCTTCTTCATACTCAACTGCACACAGATACGGACCTTATTCCCCTATTTCACTTGAAGTAACTGTGCTTTGTTTTTATTTTTTAAAAACTTCTGAACAGATTAACTGTGCATGGATCCCTTTCCATCCCTTCTAGGAGTCTTCATTCATCACGAAATTAATGAAGGGTAATTATTAAAGATTTTTCTTCAGTCATTGTAATTAACACTGTACCTCAAATTGGCTCAGTGCGGAGAAAGTGAGACACGGCTCATTCTGCATCTCCCCGGTGATGTAAACTGGCAAGAGAGATAACAGTGTGCTTTAAACTCGTTACTGCTAAATACCCAAATCTGGATACAATTAGACAGAGGTGCCATAAAAATATTAAAGCTGCAGTCTCTGGTATTGCACTGCATCATTTCATGGTATACGTGGCTGGGCTTGCCACGTGTTCAGGCAGACTTGAGGCAAGACATTATTCCGTACTGTGACGTTCCCAGTATTTCATGATGATGATGGAGCTGGCGATAGAGTTTATAATATGTATTGTTTTATATGTTTATTTTAATGAAGTAGAGAATGATGAAAAGACAGTGGGGCAGAATGTGTCTCTGGTGGAGGAGCCACTAAGTTGAAATCCCTGTCAAAATCACACTGGGAGGATGAGATGTGAATGGGGTCAGTTGAGAGATGAAATAACCATGTAAGCCCCAGGGCAGATAAGCCCCTCTTAATTTGGATCATGTCAGGAGAAGAGGACTCTTTAGATCCAGTGAATCTCAAAACGCCTGGGATGTACCCACAGCTCATCTTTGTCTGAGTGATTGTTGGAGCAACAGCAGTTGAACAGCAAGGCAGCAGAGCTTTCTCCATCCCTTTCTTGAGGATAAGGATAACTCTGCCATCACCTGCCAGATACCTCTCTCAGATATTGGCAAGGAGGACTGGCTGCTAGTAAGTCCTTTAGGAGCTATCCCTGAACTTAAGCAGGAATTTGGGAATGGTTCATATTATCTCAGGGATACTGAACTGAAGGAGATTGTTTCTGAACCCTGCACCTCCCATTCCAAAATTCCCTATCGATGCAGATTTTTGAAGAGTTGTTCAGTATCGACATCACGATTAAGAATCACCATAAAAACTCTTAAGAACAGTTGAACATCTGTCTTCAGACAATTTAGAATAAAGTGTTCATTGCTATTCCTTTTGCCTGGCATACTGAACAGATGCAAGCATTTTTTCTGCAATTCAAATAAGGTACAAGACATTAGCAAGTCATTTTTCAACAAAAAAGATTTATATAGATTTTTAGCAATCTTCTGTGCAGAAGCTATTGTATCAAGAACTTCTGTGTTTGCAGACAGACGGCTTTCAATAGCTACAGGCTCTTGACCATAAATGGATTGCCAGATTCTCTGAATCAGTGCCTTGTTGTTTATGTTTAGGATCTGTTGGCAACTATTTTGCATAGACTGAAGTTGGAATCACTGTATCATTTGTGTCAATTCTGAGAACCCTTTCTATTACTGATTGAATACTACTATCAAAATTGCCGATACCTTTATTAAGCTTTAGAACATAAGAATGCAAGAACGGGAATGATATAATCATTCAACATGCCTGTGTTGAGGGATAATTTGTCAACCCCACATGGAGGTTCATTGAAACCTATTGCTACAAAGAGATGATATGTTTATATTTCCCCCAGTCTTTTAGATGAACTAGGGCAAGCATGAATAGTAATGATTGCAGCAGAAAAACAACACGGGATCATCAGCTTCATGTCACAAGGTGCAATTCCCTTTCCTGAGAGAATCCAACAGTCACCACTTTAATAGGACAAATGAAAATATCACAAAGTTATGAGCGAGCTTTTGTGTTCTCCAGAATTCATAATTAGGCTGAATGTTGAGAAAAAGGAGAGAGAAGGGTAGAAAAAGATGGGCTTAAGGTGTGCAATGCAGCACAGTGCAAGCTGACAGCTCCTGGTACCACAAGATTTCCCTTCCCACTCACAGCATTGCCTCATATGGTCCTGAAACATTCCCTGGAGGGTCCCCCGTCAGGGTGGCAGAGAGAGGAACCTGGGAGGAGAACTCTACTTCCGCAGCAGGTACCTTTCAGTCAACAGAGGATGGGGAAATATGAACCTGCCAATTTAGTTCTTTTCTCTGCTTTGTTTTTAAATTTTAATTTCAGGTTGTCATGAAACCTGACAACGTTCTTAGAGTTCCCATACATTTTCGCATGCCTTTCTCTTCATGCATGGATTTGTGTATGCAATGTTTCCTAATATTCACATTCGGCAAGCAATTTCCTTACTATACTTATTTGTGCATGCACTATTTTTATTGGGAAACTGCTCTGCAAAATTTAGAGACATGCACATTTCAGAGGTAAACAAGTCACTCATATTTTCATTAAAATAAAAACTGAATGAACTTTTCCGTCATCCCTAGTGAACAGGCACAGCTGGATTTTACCCAATGTTTTTAAGTTATTTATATCAATTTATTATATTCCTATCCCACCTTTTTTCTGCAAGGCATCTGAGGAAGTTTATATAATCCTCCTCTTCTCCAGTCTCTCCTTACAACAGCCCTGTGATGTAGGTTGAGCTGAGAGCCACCCAGTGAGATTCATGAATGAGTGAGGACAGGAATCGGAATCTGCCAAGCCCCCGTCCAACTCATGCTGCATTGTATAGTCTACAGGAAAAGCAGGCATGCCGTGTAAGCACTGGCCAGTCATGTAGCCTGTGTTAAGGTGCTCATAACTTCTGATCCAGAAGGTAGTGTCTATTCATCATGGATAGGTTTTTCCTTCATGAATTAGTCTAAATCATCTATATAGCCCTCTAAGGCTCAAAGCACGTATTATGGGGGTCACAATTTGTAGTAGTGGCCCAGCCTGCAGCAACAGGTGATTCTTGAATCATAGAATCATAATCCTTCTGCCTGCTACAGATCCTTCAAATCTTTGTCACTAGAGGCCCATTGGCTTGGAGTACCTTCTAGCAGCTTTGACTGGGCAGAGATCGCCTGCTATCAGTGATTTATGCTGTGGTTTATGCATCTAAACTAGATGACTGCAATGTACTTTGTGTGGGGCTGCCCTCAAAGATGGTTCAGAAGCTGCAGCTTCTACAAAATGTGGCAGTCAGATTAATAACAAGGACCAGATAGTTAGATCATACAACACCAATTCTGGCCAGCTTGAATTGGCTACCAATATGCTTCTGAGACAAATTCAAGGTCCTGGTTTGGACCTATAAAGCTCTACATGGCTCAGGACCACAATATCTGACAGATCGTCTCTCCTGTCCACAATCTACCCAAACCCTATGATCAAGCTCTGTGCCACCTCTAAGGTTTGTGGCAACAAGAAGGGCCTTTTCAGAGGTAGCCCTTTTATTGAGGCTTATTCTTAGCTGCTTAAATGGGTTGTCTGATTAATTTATATACAGGCAATTGTAACTTTTTATATGCCTTTCAATTTGGTCTTAAACTTTGTACAATAACCTTTTAATGATTTTTTCAAATGTTGTTTGTATATTTATATTGCATTTGTATGTGTGGCTGTAAACTGCCCAGAGAGTTCTATTTGGCCATATATAAATGATTGATTGATTGATTGATTAAATAAACACCATTTCTAGTCACCATTAAGGAAAAGGGTGCCCTTGCTGGGACTGTGGACAGGGGGATGTCTCAGGCAACACTCACACATGCAAGGAGAGAGAACAGGGGGGCAGCGTGTGCAGGAGAGCTCCCAACCTTCAACACGCCCTTTGCTCACTCGGAAGAGTTGAGCACATGACTGGTTCCAGAGCTTTAATATTTCAAACGGAACTTTAGATGGACAGAAACTTCCTCAGATACAACAGTTTTTGATATTTCCTTGGGGAGGTGGGTCTACTTAGTGCATAACTAGAATCCCTCATCCTTCATAACCAGAGCTTGATGCAAAAGAAATGCATTTAGAACTAAAGGGAACCTTTCCATATAAAACTTCACACCTGGAGAGCACCCAAGCTTCTCTCTCCCCCTCTTTTTTAATTTCAGCAACATAGGTACTTGTGAACAGGAAAGGAAGCAATTTTCTTGCTGCTATTGAAATTCATCCGAAGATCTATCAGTAGATCGAGGTCTATCTTCTATCCAAGTCTGCCCTTGATTGCATTACGGCTTACTAGACTCTTGGTGTGTGTACTTCATTTGAAAGTCACATGTACCCAATATGGTAATAGTGAATTCAAATGCTTCTCCTACTTAAGTTCTTCATGGGTCATTCATATAATGGGAGGTTAAACATTATGAAAAAAAACAAGTACATTTGACAAACCTGTTTATAGAGCAGGACACAGAAATGAGGTTCACAAGTGGAAAATTAAACATGTATGCCTACTTAACCACAATTTTCATAGTTGTATATTTGTGACATAAACTGTATAAGAAACAGAAGAAAAACAACAAGTTAAAATCAAGAAAAATGTTACTTTTTCGCGGGAATTGATTTTTGATTTCATACATTTGTTTCAGAGATGTGCACTGCCCAAAACTTTGGTTGGGACCCAAATCTGGTGATTCAGAAAATGGGCCAATTTGCTTCCTGTCTACTTTGACTCAGAGGCTACATGTGAAGTAAGATTCAGAAAATAAATCTTTGTGCCTCCTGCCGACTTGCACGTGAAATGCATAAACAGCTAAACCACATTTAGACTTTGTCAGAATTAGAGGCGCGTAGCAGGGAAGACGCCTGTGGAATTGTGGCTCACAGTGAGTCATGCCAAGCAGTTTTTATTTTTGCGTGTTTGTTTGTCAAAAGAGGAGTGTTAACTTTGTTTTAATCTCTTGGCAGAAATAAAGAGAGTTTTCTATCACAATGGGATGGTCCTTGCCCTGCATTCCATCAAGCACAGACTTCTCTGCCCCCAGAAGCAAAAGCTGCTGCTGCTGCCTTCTGAAGTGAGGAACAAGACTTGTGGTGCCCCAGTACCCAGGTTGCTTCTCCCCTCTCAGCCTTCTTCTGACGCTCTGGCAAAGGCCAATGCTGAGGTCTGCCCACTCCTTCAACATGGTCCCAAGCCATGCTCTGTGTCTTCATTGGCAGCCCAGGAGCATCACTTACAAACTCTATCACAGTAGGCAGAGTATCTAAGGTGGCACCTGGTGGGACCACTCGCTCAGCCCCTCCCTCCAGAGCTATCACTACAGAATCATTGGTAAAGCTGTCTCTTCCAAGGAAGTGAACTGGGTTGTGAAAAATGCGTTCCCCATCCTGCGTGCGGAATGCTACCACGGCGTGGGGACTGGGAATATGGTCTGTTGCTCTATGTGCCACGTTTTGAGTCTTCCTGCTGCTTCCCCCTCCAGCTCTAGAACAGGCTCAGTTTGTGGTGAAACAGAAGCTGAACCCGTGGCTGAAGCTGCTATGGGTTCACTTCAGCCTGCCAGGACGATCCTGTTCTGTCTCCTTCAAAGCAGAGTTCCTGCTTGCTGCAAAGAATGGATGTTGGATGGAGATGGTAGTGGCGGTGGAGGAGGAAGTGGAAATTCAGCTGGATCTAGCCAGTGCCGACAGCAAGACCTCCCCCTCTCTTTATGCTATACTCTCTACTACAGCATAGCAGCTGCCGGAACCACCAACAGTTCTCCTGCTGTTCTGTGTGTCCACACAAGAAAACTAAGACAGATGTGACAGACCATCCCAGTGAGATAGAAGAGCAAAATGATAGTCTACACAAAATTATCCCCTCCTTTTCAGCCCTTCTCTGTAACAGAGCAGCTCGTTGCACAATAATAGATCACACACAGCAATATGGATTTATAACCTAAAAGTAATCTCACGCAACATGCACATACCCCAGCATAACTGTCCACTTCATCCTGGAGTGACTTTCTGACCTCTGGCTTTCGTTTTGTTCCATGGTTTTCACATAAGTAGGCTAACAATCTCATCCTTATAGCACATCATCACCTGCAGTATAGTTAACATTGCCCCCAAATTACAGTCACTTGCTTCTATAGAAAATGTTTATAGAAAGCTTTCTTACTGTCAACATGCTGGATGGTAATCGCTTGGATGAAACATTCAGTCAAGAAATGGTCCTCCAGAGGGAGATTAAGCCTTGCTTGAGGCAGTTTGGTGTCTGGGGTACAGAAAGACCCCGGAAACAGCAAGCTAGATTTCTTTTAATGCAGGGTGAAGTTTAAATCACTATACTTCATCTACTAAGAATTGCTGTTGATGAAGGAAACCATATTGGTTGTTTGCAAACAGTTGACAATATTATATAACAGGATTGTTAAAGAGAGAGGGAGAGAAGAAAAGTGCTAATGAGTTCTGGAGAATTGCAGGAGAAAGTTCAGTTAGCAGCAAGTTAAAATGCTTATATGCATTATGCATTGAGAACCTTATTTCTAATGCCTCTGCAAATAGCTGATAAGGCACGCTGGCTTTTAATACTGGTTCCTTTCTGTTTCTTCTGCACTTTCCAAGTTATATCAGGGAAAAGAATTTAGTTTCCTCAAGTAAACTTATGACTTTTTTTCAAATACACATGATTATGAGATAATCTGTACTAAACAACAGATTCATTATCTACAAGTGAAATTGATATGAAATGTGAGACCAGCAATGAAACGTTTGAAAATCTGACAGAGCTATCTGAGATTTTGTGAATTTCAGGAACTTAGAAAACATCTAAGTGCATTTTAAATTTAAGAAATGGTCTTTTATTGCTGTTGTTCCCCACAGCCAGGCTTGAGCAGAGCTTGTGTAACACTGGTAAGTACTGAGGGACTATCTGCTTACTAATGAACATTGGAACACAACCTCACATACAAAATGAACCTTTTAGCAACAATTATATAACAAAACAGCATGAGCAATTATAATAATAACAAAACACTACAACTCCTGTACCCAAGTCCCTGGCAACAGCACCAGTACAAAAACTCTCTGTAAAGCTGCAAAGGTCAAGTGTCCTTTTCAATCCAAACTCAAGACAAAGGAAACCAAAATACTGAATTCTATTTCCACCACAGAGAAGAGTCAGCTCCACAGGTAGAATCTTCAAAACCCTGGGATAAAATGCCAATTCAATTGTAAATGCACGAATTCACTAGACGGGTTCGCCCTTCCAACACAAACGTGTAGAAATTATACTGGCCAAGAACCTTAGTAGCAGCAGCAGCTCTTGCCTCTTCAGCTTTCCCACTCTTTTTTATCTGAATTTCTTAGACTCTTGCTCTTTCTTAGTACCACCCATTTGGGCTGAACCGATATTTCATAGGGGTTACACTTGCACGTTATTGATGATGATGATGGTCGTAGTCGTCGTCATCATCATCTCCTCTATACCAGCCATAACCAAAGCTCTCTGAGCAGTTTGCAATAATGCACAGGTTCTCCTTCAGAGAACAACATATGTTTGCATGGATATAGAACAATGTTTTGTTCCATGGTTTCTCTGAACCACCATGGCTTGTCATGTTGTCTGAACCCAGGATCATGGTTTCCATGGTCCTACTATGTAACTACTGCAGAGTCCTTTGGAAAGAGCAGCAACTGTGGGAGCTTCTCCACCCATCCAGCCTTGCTGAATGGACGATGAGTAGACTATCTATCTTCTAATCACAGGAACTGGTTCATCAGGGCCCTGCTTTCCATCACTGTGCTTGTGGAGAGGGATTTTAAGTCTTCTAAAATCCTATGCTCAAAATTGGTCTCTGGACAGCCATGTTTAAAGAGCTTTGAAAGGAGGGAGGGGAGCTGTATGTGCTCTGATGTGTGTTCTTTATTTTTTTCTCCTTCAACCCACGTTCTTAATAAAGTCTTGAAGACTTTATTTTCATTCTAAACCCATTAATTAATTTCATTCACACTCTCTGATCTTTAACCAGCCTCCCTTGGTATACTTTCACATGCAACAATCACATTGTGTTGTATAATTTACACATAAGTAGAGCTACCCTCTAGTCCTTCTAAGGCATTGTCAAAGGAATGGTAGTAAACAATATCCCCAAACTTCAGCCACCTGCTAATTACACTTTTCTTTCTATAGACCAAGCATCCCTTGGGCAGAAATTACCTTGCCCCAGTCTACATAACAACAAGCCACTGGAATGCCAGTGACTCCACACAGTTAAAATGCATTGGGGACAGCTGAGGTTAACTGAAGGTCTCTTAGTCTGTTGGAGGAGGAGGAGGAGGAGGAGGACCCTGTGCTACAACCTTTGCCAGTGCTGATATCTGCCTATGAGAAATGGTGGGAGAAATTTTTCTCCTGCTGGAAAGCTATATTGAAATTGCATTCTCCACCCAAGACCATTATCTATCCACCCCCAAATGGGGGCGGGGGGATTTCAAGAGGCTCTGTGCACATGGCTCTAGCGCCAAATCATTTGCAGGCAGCGTGAATGCAATTAAATACAATTTTTATTATTTAAAATGCATACATTAAAGTTGCCCAGGTAGCATACTTGGAGAAAAAGAGCCAAGGTGTTTTATCATGTTAATTAGATTTTTTTTGTTCTAGTTGAATTGACTTTTTTTCTTTTCTTTTCTTTTCTTTTTGGTCTCAAGGGACATCTTAAAGTGTAATGAGACTATTTTAGGACTTTGAAGAATCAAGTATTCCTCTATACATCAATGAATGATCACACTGGCACAATGACAAAACCTATTTTTAATATGCATAATTTTGTACTTAACATTTTCTTCATTACATTTTAGAGTTCATTCAGATACATAATTTACCATCAGCTGTATAACTAATCAATCGTTTATTGAGATTTAGAAGAACCCAAGGTTTAACTTTGATGGACCCATTCAAGGAGGACAAGGCATAAAATAAAGAATATAGATTTAGTAGATGTATTAATATTATGAAATATATTACTTATTAAAGTTTTCTAGAAGACTTACTGATACTGTCTGCTCTTTGTTATTATTTTAAAATCAAAATCAAATTTCTAGTGGACTTCAAAATATACCTTTTCCTTAAGGTGACATGAAAATGATATTGGCAATTTTAAACTTTGCATTTGACCACAAAGATGGATTGGTTACACAGTGATAACAAGGCATTTCTTTCCTTTTCTTATTCTACATAAAAGTCTGAAAAATAGTATCATATGTCTATGTTAAACTGAAATTTTGCAACACCAAGATAATTTCACCATGTGCATTTTCTCACTTACCAATGTAAGTTATAATGATAGGTTCAACTTTAGAAAAATGTGAATGCTATAAATTCTGTGAGGGGACTATGAATATGTCTTCTGTTCACATTCTAGACCTGTACATCCTTTGTAATTCATAAGAACATCATGGTATCAATATTAGTATGATTAGCGGTAACAGCAGTAATAGTATTAGATTTTCTTGTGTACCTTTCAGGGCCTGGTTTTCATCTGCACACAAAATTTGCATGTAAAGTTAGAAAATTGTTTTAGGATTACCAGAGTTTGTGTAGGATGTGTGTTCATGTGCATGGATGCGTACAATACCAAAAGTATACACTATTAAAAATGGATGAAATTGTATTAAGAGCCTACTTGAAAGATGTAAAAAGTGGTAAGTTTACCAAAAGAAGCCCTGCTGTGTGACTATTGGCCATGCTTTCAGCTTTGCTATCCCTATCCCTGCCCCTAACCCCCAACCCCAACATCGACACCAACCCTAAGCTTACCTTCAGCACAAGATTGGATAGGTGGATTCTCTGGAGGTACTCACAAGAGGACTGCTCTACTTGTTGCTAATGTATACATAAACAAGCAACCTTTTCCATTTCCATTTCTAGGTCTCCATTGCTATGCATCAAGGGCGATTCTAAGGAGCAAAGATGAGTTATAGAAGATAAATCACAGGGAGTTTTAATAATGGTTGTGGGAGTTGGGAGCATTCTTAGATGGCAATCTAAGGGCTGGTTCTGGTGGGGCATTTTTTGCCCAAAATATAGATTCTTTGGTAACTTCACCATCTCTCTAGGGTGAAGATGGTGACCAGGGTAACAACTGGCTCGATGCAAGTAATCCAAGACTGAATAATGAGATGAAAACCTATTGTACGCAGGAATCCTTTTTCTACACCAAACATTCCCTGCCTGCTCAAGAGCTGCACTTCATTTCAGAATTTCAGTTTCTGCTGCATCACTGAAAACAACCTTCTGGTTACATCCTGGCAGTTCTTTAGATGAAAAGATGAAATCAAACACAACTTCTGAAGATCCATCTAGGGTTTTATCACCCACAGTGAGAACTCAACTTCCCAGTTTGCATGACAGATGGACATGCTAATAAGTCCAGTGCTGGTTCAGAAATCAGTATAGAATCGTCTCCATATTTTAAATGGGCTCTCTCTATTTTAGTTTTGCTTTAGAGCAACCCTTCCATGTGCATTTGTTGATATGCTTACCTGATGTTCGGATGTGCTTCATGGATGGTGGGGTGACTATCTGCATAGATGATGCTGCAGATGCTAGCCAGTTAGCATTTCTGTGGCTGGATTTTCCTTGCTTCCAAGTGAACCACACTGAAAAATCAAAGAATGTGATTTTCCCTTCCAAAACTCACCCTGGAAGTGGAAATACACCTTTTCACTTGAACACTGCAGGGCGCTTCAAAATTGGCCCCATGATTCTAAAAACATCACACACCTGCTTTCATCCATGCTTCCTGATGCCTTCTTTCTGCTTGAGGGAAATCATGGAAATAGTTTGACCCGTGGCTAGGTAAGCACGCTGGCATCCTGTGCTGCATCTAAGAAATGACAACAGAGCAAGGCTGATTGCCTAGTGCAATCACAGCATTTTCCTCTCTAGCCATCAATATGGGCCTGCCCAGGCATGAGACAGTGTGAGGTGATAAAGTCCTGCAGAGGTAGAATGGTCAGCACGGCTCAGGCTGCATGTGGGCCCTGCCATTTTAGGATGCTTCTCCTCTGCCAGGAAGAAAAATGAAGGTGCAGGAAGCCAGCACATCAAACGGAGCGCCTGCAAAGCAGCCGGCTTTCTGCTGAGCTGTAGGTTCACTTGCTTAATTGAGGAGTCATTCAAAATTTTCATTTCCACCTGCAGTGTGAAGTTGTGGTTTAATATTCAAACTGTATTTTGTAACTTCTTGAGGAAATCCTATGGGAGAAATAAGAAAGCAAGGGAGGAGTTAAAGATGTATCTTGATTTGAAAATGGAAATGTGTGGAAGGCACATGGGGAGTACCTGTTCTATGCCCCAGGAATGGGTTTTCAGGGGCTGCAGGGGATGCAAAAGAAAGGAGGAGCTGAGGAGTATGTTCTGTATGAATGAAAGACTGTCCAAGTCACCATATGAAAATTCCAAGCCAGGGGAACTTGCGGATAGGTCTTGTAGTCACAGAAACATTAGCAAATGATAGAATAGGCCATATGACTTCAAACTGCGGATGGGAGATAAAGTGTTCCTCTATGTAAAATTAAAATGCCGTAGGTAGAAACTTAACATTGCAAGTTGAATAAGCTCAGATTTTGTATTCAATGTTTTAGTTTTGTACTTGAGAGAGAGATTTTTTTTAAGCAAACCAAAAGAAAATGTGGGATTTATTAAAATTATAACAATTCGGTCGTGTGACATCTGCTTTGACCATATCTTTACATTTGGTTGATTTCTGTATTCATTTGGGCTCTGTGTACAGTCATACTGTGGAAGCTTCCTATGTCTTATTGCTCAACCTTTTGGTTTCACTTCACTACAAAAGGCCAATTCCCCTTTCCCCTCTTCCCTGCTTTATACCTGTCCACCCTACAGTTCCACCGTATTCCATGCATCTCTAAAAGTAGTCTCTAGCCCATGAATGCTGCTACCACCATACATTGGCCAGTCTTTAATGGTACAGTCCTAGGCATTGGTAGATGGGTATAGCTGGCTGCAGGCAGCTGGAAATCATAGGACTTCCCGTCTCAGTGTGCATAGGATTATGTCTTCAGAATTTCTGCTGATTTGGCTTCTATAGACCAATAAGTCTGGTATGTAAGGCAAAAAGTACATAAAGGGTATTTCGAAAAGCTTTGAATATCTATGGACTGAGCTAGCTAAAGCCAAGTACTATCTTCTGTTTGTTTCCCACCAGTTTTTTTAACTACTTGGTTCTCTTTCTATTTAACATCTGTGAGTGGATGTGGTGTTGAATTATTAACATGTTGTTGCTCTTTTAGAGGAGCCCGTTTCAGTTCACTTTAGGTTAAAGCAGCCCCAGGAGTAATAATAAAATGCAATAATTAGGTTGTTAATACAACAATATCTTCATATTTCATTGCATTCTGTACACTTCCCAGCATTATAACGACACACTTGACACGTCATTTTGAAAATAAAAGAGACAGAAAAAGCAGTCATTGTAAAAGCAGTATCAGTGCTAAAGGCAGCATAACATTTAAGATTTTTTAAAATATATTATTATTAAGACAAAAGAGCTTTGACATTCAGAATCCACTTTCTAATGAAATTTATAGGGTTTGATTTTCGATAACATAGCTGTGTGTACAGACTTGATGGATTGCAGTTAAGCACAATGCATGTCTGGAAGCATGAGGAAAAATAGAGAAGAATATACAGATGAATTTGTACAGGGCTCCATGCTGTGCCTTATGCATTAATCATGAAGCATCATGCTTATGCAAATGTGAAAAAGCCCAATTAGGCACACAGCACAGAGCACTGGGGACAATGTTATGGGCTATTGGGCTTTTGAAATATACTCCTTGGCCAATTTTTTAAAAGCAGAGCAGATTTGAGATACCTTTTTACTCTTGGAAACAGGTGTACTGTTGTCGGCATGGTGCTTTTTTCATGTCTCGCCTTTAAAATGAAGCTTCACTGCAGCTGGCATGGCTTTCCCTAGTCATTGAAAAGCTGTGGTGCAAATTCCAAAGTTACTGACAAGAAAATAAAGTGCTCTTTTAGAGTGCTGCAATGTTTTTCCAATATTTGGATATTTGCTCTCTGTGCTTGAAACACTGCTGTGTTCAGAATATCTGGATTGCAGGAGCACATTCTTATAGTCCCCCCTTCTACACTTAATCAAAGCCATCTGATTTTCACTCATAAAACTCCATTGCACAAAAATGCAAATTCACGGAATATTAAGAGCTACACGTTGGAATGTGCTGTCATATTATGGAAACTTTTTCATATTGTTCTCCAGAATATTCCAATTTTAAAAAGCCTATCAGTGTGTGTTTATTTCTTTTAGAAGTGGCTTCTTGGGGATTTTCAGATTTATCAGTGGGATGGTTAAAAGACCGAGTAGGCATTTGTTTATCTTTTCAGAATGTTCCATAAGAAAAGGAACATTTAGAAATGGCGCATACGGTAGAAATCAGGGATATTAATACCTCAGCTGCTTAACTACTGATGCATAAATATTCTATTGGCATAATGCGAGAGAGAAATAATTGGAATTGTTCACATTTTAAAGAGCTTGCTGACTGGTAACTCATCTCTCAGTTTAGGGTGGAAGCCTATTTGTCCTGGGCCCTTCTCTTCCCTTCCCTCTCACCTGATATAACCTCTTCTCTCTTCCCAAGGTGTAGTGATGCTCAGAGAGGCAGCTGCTACAGGTCTTTCCATCCCAGCTGCAAGGTGTGGGGGAAAGAAGCTCAGACATTAGACCTTGGTGGTGGGACTTCAAAGAATCCTATGATCCATTGCCTGACAATGTTGGGAGGCCATAGGTCTTTGTTCTTGATTTATTAACTTACTGGTTGCAAGTTTAATTATAAGTTATTTCTAACACATCTAAATGGCACACCTAGAAATATTGAAATCATACTAAACAGATTATTTAAAAAAAATAAAAAATATTAAAATCATGCTAAAACTATTTCAACTACAGTAACAATAAAAGCAAAATAAAGGACAATAAGTGGAATATGATTAATTTCAAGCTATTGCAAAGCAGAGAAAACCAGATGCATTTTTTGAAGTCCATTTCCTACCCCTGAACTGCACATGGCAGGGTGTTCCAGAATGTGGAAGAAACCACTAAGAAGATCTACTGGACGTTATTTTGTGGCAACTTTCTATTGGTTGTGAAATGATCAGCAAAGGTCCTCCTGAAAATTGTATGGCCAGTATACTAAGGGGAAGGCTGTCTGCTGACTGTCCTGCTACCAAATTGTTTAGGGTCCTGTGTGTCAACAAGTGAAACCTGAACCTTGGTAGTTAATGCACCGCTGGTACAATCCATGTGACACACATGTCCTGGGCATCCCACTGAGCAGTTTAGCTACTTGCAGCTCCATACTTGTGACAAGGGCAACCTCACACAGAATGCATCATAGACATCTACCTGTGAATTTACCAGTGCATGAATCACAGTGGCTAGGCTGTCCCTCTATAGGAACAGGCATATTGGGACCTATTGGTAATAGTGTTGGTGATAGGAGCTGTAGGTAATAGATAATAGTCATTGTAAAATATTGGCAAATAGGTGCTCTGAGCCAGTGAAGTCACCTGGGCTTTGTGGAAGACAGATGGATCAAGAAGTATTCTCAGCCTACAGCCCTGACTCTCAACCAGAACAGGTACATAACCCAATTCCTAAACCTGGAAAACATCCATCCTCTGGGTCTCTGTCTTGTCATTATTCAGCTTCAGTTTGCTGGCCCTCATCCATCCCATAATAGTGTCCCAGAATGAATTCTCCTTACCCATGGTCTTTTCTGACACATTTCAGAAAAGTAGAGCTGAATAGCACCTTGTGGAGCTTTGGCGGAGAACCGAGGCCCAGCCATCCAGCGTCGTTGGGGAAGGGACTCCATAAGTAAAAGCCAGACCTTCATAAAATGGTGCCCTGCTATTCCTAACTCACCAAGACTCTCCAGAAAAAACACCATGGTCAATGGTATCTAAAGCCAGAGACTGAGAAGGACTAGCAGAGTTGAACTGTGGAGAACTGCTGCTATCCTTAAGAAGGTCACCCATCAGAGCAATGTAGCACAAAACCCAGCCTGGAATGGATGGATCAAGGTAATCTGTTTCATTCAAGAATATCTGCAGCTGAGCACCTTGCTCAGAAAATGGATATTTGGAACTGAAGGATAGTTTGTATGGATTCTCAGACCCTAGCAGAGTGCTTTTCTTCCCCCAAAACTTAACCTATTGCGAAAACTTCTATATAGTACCTTTTTGAGCTATTGAATGAAATGTGAAACAATACACTTTTTAATTTAAGCAAGAACAACAACCTGTCATACATTGTTAGGCAAAGAATCCATAGTTCACATTCCTCTTTACGTTCCTTATTAGAAATCTGTATGCACAAGCAGGATTTTTTTAAAAAAAACTTGGCTAGCATAATTGTTATTGTTGTTGTTGTTATTATTTCTTCCTTTGAAATTTCTTCAGTATTTAGGCACACCAAAATTTTATCTTTTGGCTAAAACTGATAGAAATTTCCATCCTGTGTTTTATCAGCTTGGTCCCATTCTTCAAATGGAACAGCTATACGGGCTGGGAATCATGAGAAAGGCAATGCAACTCACCTGCACAACAACTTCCCCCTTGGGGAAGGTTGGGCAAGCCTTCTGGAAATTATTTTATCTAATCTGAAAATTCCTTGGTCATTTCTCCTGGTCCGGAAGCTCCATATTAGCCTCATAACTGTATGTGAAATTTGGTGACAACTTTAAATTGCGTGTCTTTAACTCTAGGTCCTATTACTTTTGCTGTTATAAATGTTCATCACTGATTAATCAGTAAGTTTAAGGCACACTCCTATGCTCACTGATCTGGAAGTAAGCTCCATTGAACTTAGTGGGTTTAATTTTGAGTATTCGGATATAGGAAGACTCAGTTAAAGGCTTGTTTTAAAGCTTACAGCCTTAGCAATAATGTATGTTCATTATGTCACATTTCTCTGCACTTTCTGTGGACTTAACTTATTAGACTTCTAGCATATGGCTTTGTGTTCTCTTTTCTTTCTTTTTTTAATTTGCCATTTGTTCAAAAATTCAGAACAAATTGCCTCTGGACATAGTTCTGAAATGGATGGTGTTGTTTAGGTGTGAGAAGCAGAAAGAAAGAATATAATCCTTGGCATTTGAAACAAATGTCTAAAAATCTCCTTTAGGAGTAAAGAAAAAATGGTTGACCTTTTAACAAATGTATCTTTACACATAACTATTTCAAAATGCTCCCAGCTGTGGTGACTCATAAGTCACCAAAGTCCTGGCATATATTTGAGCCTATGTTGCAATACAGCAAGAGACACAGGATCCCAAAATTACCAGTTCCATTAGTCAGAGGAAGGACTTGCCACCTTCTGTGCTTCATCATACTGTCACCATCTGCCTGGCCATTGGGGGAGTGAGGTGAGAAAAGTAATGGATATCAGCAAAAGGGAACTGCAGCTAAGGTGTTCAATTTGGAAAAGACAGATATCAGGGACCCAAGAAGACTAGACAGAGTGGACGTTTGGATGAGGCGCCTCATGTCTTCAAATCCTGGAGGCCTGAATCTGCTTCGAACTTTGAGGATCCACCTGGAGCTTGACGCTTCCATTTGTACAGTGCAATCTTTGGATGTTTCCAGTGCATCATCTAATGGTGCTTGGCTCTGTCTGATTCACCGCATGTCTTCTTGACCCTTGCCCATCCTGCTTGATTGGGAGATCTGAAGGGGTTTGGCTCTGGGTTCAGGAAGCTGTCAATGTGTCATTAGGAGAGGGAGTGGTCCCTACCCCATTAAAGCAAGCAGTAGTGAGGCCACTTGTAAAATGGCCAGGCCTGGATACAGGTATATTGGATAACTACTGGCCCATTGTTAATCTCCCCTTCTTGGGTTCAGTGTTGGAACTGGTGGTGGCCAGGCAGCTGCAGGCACTCTTACAAGATATGGATTATCTGACTCCATTTCAATTGGGTTTTTGGCCTGGGTTTAGGATACAGGTGGCCTTGGTCGCCCTGCATGACGACCTGTGCAGGGAGAGGGACGGGGGAGTGCGAACTTGTTGGTTCTCCTTGACCTCTTGGCAACACCATCAACTTCTGAACAGGTTGGCTGGGGCTGGGGCAGCACTCTGTGGTGGTTCTGCTCCTATCTGGCTGGCCAGGTCCAGAAGGAAGTGCTGGGAGACAGTGGCTCTGTGCCTGGTGGTTGTGTCATGGGATACCACGGAGCAGGGCTCCGTGCTGTCCCCAGTGCTCTTTAACATCTATATGAAGCTGCTGGGAAAGGTCATCCAGAGGTTTGGGCTGAGGACTCAGCAATACGCTGATGATACTCAGCTCTACCTCTCTTTTACGTCTCATCCAAGTGAGGCTGTCACCATCCTCAACCTGGGCTTGAGCTTGATAATGGATTGGATGAGGGTCAATAAACTGAGGCGCAATCCTGACAAGATAGACATGCTAGTAGTGGGGTCATCTGAAGAGGCATTGGAGGGGCATTGTCCTGTCCTTGATGGAGACACGCTCCCCCTAAGGGACAAGGTCCACAGTCTGAGGGATGCTCCTGGACCCAGCTTTTTCCCTGGAATAGCAGGTGAACTTGGTGTGCAGGGGTGCTTTCCTCCAACTACAGAGGATATACCAGGTTCGTCCCTACCTGGACAGATAGAGCCTGAAAACAGTCACCCATCCAAAATAGATTGCTGCAATGCGCTCTATGGGGGCCCACCCTTGAAGATGGTCCAGCAACCACAACTGGTACAGAATAGGGCCGCTCGATGGGTGACGGGAGCCCCTAGAGCAGCCACATAACACCTATACTGAAAGATCTATATTGGTTACCAATGGTGGCCAGGCCCTCCTGTGTGAGCCATCTCTGAAGGAGGTGAGGGGGATGGCCGCTAAGAGGAGGGCCTTTTCTGTAGCTGCTCCCCATATTTTCAATGCTCTCCCCAAAAAGATTCACCTGGCACCTTCCTTATATTCTTTTCGGTGCCAGGGGAAGACCTTCCTTAAAAAAAAAAAAAAGTTAATGCCACTCGACCTTCTGTTTTATATTTGTATGCATATTTTATTAACATTGTATTTTAATATGTCATAATTCATTTTTATTGTGTTGTATCTTATGATTGTGAGCCACTCAAAGGTGCTGTGGCACAATTGGGTGGCATACAAATGTAAATAAATGTAAATAAATAAAGGCTTCTCAGTCGGTCTTATTGTCACAACAGTCTAAAGTTCCTCTCTTCACAGTTCAGGTTCCCGTCTTATCAGGATTTGGACATCACTACCAAAAGCTCTTTGTCTATGGTGGCTCTCCATGCAAAAGATTGTATTGAGATTACAAGTGTATAGTCTCGGTCACATGAGATGTCCCAATTCTAGAAGCAGATCAGCGGGCTTGGTAAGAAGACATTCCATGTGATTGGGTTGCCTCACACATGAAGGCTAAATCAAGCACTACTTCATCCACAGGGTGTGTGTCTAAGGAAACCATCTTAGAGGTCTCTGTGTAGGGTGATAGTGTCTATATTTGTCCTCTGATAAGGCAGGTTCAGGGGCAGGTAGGATAGCGCTGTTCTTAAAAAGTAAGCAAGCAGAATCATCTGGATATTCTCCTGCTCCTTAGTTAAGAATCAGAAGCATTCGTCAGAACTAGGCTGGAAAGAAGCTTTTTCTTTTCCGATAAATCCAGGCAAATATTTGTGAGTACATGTAGAACGGGAGTGAGAAAGTGTTGATGAAAATTCAAACCTTATTGCTAAAACGAAAGAGATCTTTACATATTATCATGTCATATGACATTGAGTTGATTAGGAGGGCCAGGCTTGGGACTGGGGAGTCCTGAAGAGTTTCTGTAGATTAAAAAGTCCCTTCTATACTCTTAGTCTATGCTAGCTATTATGCCTATTGCCTGACTGGAAAATATTACATTTTAAGCTTGCTGATGGATTGTCATAAGGTGGTCCAGCTTCGTCTAAGCCCCCTTCTCTAAATATGGGTGCCACCCATCCATGCTAATGTCACTGAGGAGGCCTTGTGTACTTCAGAGGTCTTCAGATGATCAACTGGAACCTTGGGGCTGCTTGCCAACTGTCCTAATGGAGCAACGAAGTAGTCCTATCCCAGTAGACCTGAGAAAGAGAACTTCTCTTTCTCAAAGTTGAAATGACACCCTTGCACAGCTCAAAAAGGCTCATGGAACTAAACCTGGTGTTGGATGTCAGCATTTCCCAGCAATTCCCTCCTTTCAAGACAAGAGGCTTCCAACTACAGTCTTTATGATGTTGAAATTGGCCAGCTAGGCTGGCTTTGTGCTACAGAGAGGAATATTGCAGGAGTCGTAAAACAAGGCACCAGCAAAGTTAGAATAGCGGCTACTAGTGCCATACTGCATATGCTAAGAAGCTGTTCCCCAACGGGGTGGGTCATCCTGTTTGTGAGCCAGACAGTGGGAATGCTGGGAATGCTTGGTTGCTCCACTTTTTTGATCTGATGCTGGGCTATGGGACCAAGCATGTCACACTTGCCCCCTTAGGTTCCACCTGTTTAACAGCGTTTCTTCCAGAACCAGATGTAGTCACCAGCCTCTTGACTTATTTTATTTATTTATTTATTTGGAATTTTTGTATGCCATCCCATTTGCATAAGCTTCAGGACGGCTTCCAACATAATAAATAAATAACATATAAACAATACATATAAAATCCGGATTCCTCCTGGCTGTTGAAATTAAAGATGTTAACAGTTATTAAAATATTGTTGAAATAAAAAGGTCTTGGCTTGGCGCCGAAAAACAAATAACAACTGTGCCAGGCAGACTTCTCTGGGGAATTTCAGGGCATGCGGGCCTTGGAATTCGGCTAGGAATTCTGTCTCCCTCTTTCCTTCCAGTTCTGGTTCAGGTTCAAAGGGAGCAACCTTGGAATGTGGTGTTTTGGGGGAAGCAGCCCCAGCCCCTTATCTGGCCCTTTTCAGGTATCCATCCATACCTATCTATGCAGCACTTAATTGTAAAACTCTCGAGGCAAGTTTTATACACTCCCTGCCTTGAATAAGTTCTGTTCTTCTGCAGGTTCTACCCACCAAAAGGGAAAGGCCCTAATTAGAAAGAGGATTCACTTGCTGAATAATGAGTCCCTTTCCAGACACCACTGTTATATTTCCATACCCGAAGAACCACAGGCTATCTAGCAACTTCCTTTCACAGAATGCCTGAAAAACACTCAAAATTCATTTCAGATAACTTATTCAGGGGATGCTATGGATTTGCAGGGTAGGCGCTCTAGAGCCAATATCAGTGATTGTGCTTTTCTGTTCACAATCCAGATCAGGATCCTTGCATTTATGCTAGAGTAGAAAAATAATTTTGGGCACTTCAGGTTTGTATCCCTGCTTGCAAAGAGGAAGGGCTGAGGCACTTCCAGGATTCCTCGCATTCAGGCAGAGCTTGGCACCTCTCTTCCCAGTCCCCAGAACACCTCTCCAGTGCAAGCTCCAAAGCTGTACTCCAAAGTACGTTCAGATAATGAAACCACCCATTTAAAAACAAACATGTAAAGCCAGTTAGATCAGAGCATTTCTGTTACCCACAGTTCCTAAATTAGGAAAATAGCTGGCTATATCTTACTCTTCATACATATCCCTTTTTTAATTTCCTCAAATCTTCCACAACCTCATAATACCCTTAACTCCTTTTGGACATAATCCCTGTGAGTCACAGAAGATTAATTTACCGTTAATTTACACAAACTGCTAAGACTATTCCCATGCATTCTATTTTGCAAATATTCTGTAATGATATACATATACATGCATATCACATGACATTTTAGAGATATTTCTCCTGGGCAGCATCTCAGGGCTGTGGGATGCTTTGGATTCCCAGATCTGATGCTGGAAACAGAGCTCTGGCTGGGACCCACAGTCCAGTCCCCTTGCTCACCCTCACAGCCCCTGTGGAAGGAACACTGCTTCTCAACCTTGGGGAGGAGATAAAGAGGATGGGGAATGGGGGAGACAAGGGCTGCCAGAAGAGGAGGCATCCTTTGTGCACGCGGGTCTCCTCCCTTCCCCTTCTGTAGCACCATGGCTGAACTGGCTGTCTGGCTAAACAGCAGAGCAGGAGAGAAGTGAATAAGCTTCCCTACTCTCATGAGATGCCTGCAAAGCCTCTCAGGGCACAGGCTTATGAGCATCAAGGGCACACTGGATAGGATTATGCTCTGAATCCACTTTATTTATGTATTTGTTTATCCAACTTACATTTCTCATTAATTAGTCCAAAGGACTAATTAAACAATCATGCATGCATACACACACACACGTGCAACCTCTTTCTGTGTAGCCCATTTCTAATGGAGGGGAGGTCTCTTAGGATAAAGTTAAGGGTTTACAGAAATGGTGTGGAGAGAATGGATACAGAGTTATTATCTTCCTTCTTACTTTGTCCTGCTACATCACTGCTAGTGAATTTGAGATAAACGAAAGTCTTCTTGGGGGCAAGTATATAAGACTAAGAGGGAGGTAAGGGGTCCACTCATGAATTTGGATGGGCAACACTTCTGGTTCATTATCTTTCACCTGAAGCTGGACAGAACAGCACTGCAAAGAAAGGGTCTTTTGGATGGCTGACTGTGCTGTGCAAAAGCAGACACATGGGCACCCCACCTGGGGGATGGGAGTCAGCTTTTCAGCTGGTCTTTTCAGACCTGACTCTCCCAGGACTGGAGTGTTCTTTGGAAACAACTCTAGCTCACCTTTCACCTGCCCCATTTCCCAGCCACGTACCTAGTGAGGGGGACAGAGAGAAACATTCCTTAGCAGGACTGGCCTGAGAAGACAGCCTTGCTCCATCCAGAGCTGACCATGCTTTCCAGCTGTGAACAAGCTGAGTGCCTGGAGGAACTGGATAATGTAAGGTGCAAGGTGAGGAGCCATGCTGGTGGCAATGGCGTGATGTCATTTTTCTTTGTGTCGGCACTGGGGTTGGATGCAGGCATGGGTACACAGCAAGTCTGCCCATTTTGAGGGCCTGCTTGCAGAGAGAACGTAAGTTGTAGACTTTCTCCAGTGCCTAAAATTTGGTTAAACAAACTCTGATGTCTTGGAGATATGGAACCCTGATGATGCCACCTCCCTCTCATTTGTTCTGTATATTCAAAAGTAGTTGTGTTTTACAGAGGAATTAATTAAATATCAGTAAACAGTTTAGGCCCAGATCCCATATTGGCATCTGTTTATACCAAAAGGTTTGTAGATGTATTTTGCATTTTGAGAGATGTTTTCCTTAACTGGAGAATTATAGATTATTCTTATAACTTTCAAAAAGTACTGCTAAAATTAAATCCCTGAAGAGAGAAGGCAGTGGCCAGTGTGCTGCATTTATAATGTTATCAGTGCTCACTATGCTTTGAATGGCTGTCAAATGTACCCTACAGGTTTGTGGAATACCTGCTAAAAGGAGCTGTTTTGCACTGATGTAACAGTTACTTAAATGTGATTCTCACTGCTTTAAGTGGGTTAATTCTTAAAACATTGATTCAAACCCTTAAGGGTGAACTGTGGTGTGAATTATACATAAATGAGAATCTTACTAGGAGCAAACCCTCTTCTTTTTCTTAAAGGAAGTTGGTGAAATTATGCTACTTTTGGATTTAAATTTCTTCCTAGCATCCAAACTTGAAACAGATTGTTTTGATTTATATTTTCAGCAACCTTCTGACCTGGATTTGAAAATTATGATATATCATAATCACTACTAGAAAAAAGTGCAACCATTAAATGAGAAAGCCAAGAAATTTTGCTGATTGCTGTCTTCAGATACACTGGACTTATGGTTTAATGTGATAAACCAAATTTGCACTTCCTGATACACAAACTAGAATGCACTTCTGGGTCAGATACCAAACTAGAATGCAATTGTCATTCAATTTTGCACTTCTCTGAATTTTGCAATGCTGCTGCCTTGTCAAAAATGCATACATTTGCAAAAAATTGTATAATAGGAATATAAAAAAAGGAATAATGTACAGAAAATTATTTGCAAAACTGCATATACTAGGGTTAATTACATATGCATTTGGTGTGCATGGAAATGCATACAAAATATTAAATCAATGCAGAAATTGAACAAATAAATCTGCTCCTTAAAATAACATAGAAAGCTATATTTAGCTATCCTTATTCCCAACCTTTCCTTGGAAGCAAAATTTACAATCCTGAAGTTCTCATACTTTGGGAACCTCATGAGAAGGCAAGACTCAGCAGAGAAGACAATAATGCTTGGAAAAGTTAGAAGGAGAGAAAGACCAAATCAGAAATGGGTTGATTCCATAAAGGAAGCCACAGCACTGAATTTACAAGAGCTGAGCAGGGCTACCAAGGACTGGACATCTTGAAGGAGTTTCATGGATAGGTTTGTGAATGACTCATAACAACGAGTTGCCAGCCTGTGTGATCCCTTGTTTCCTCCCACACTTGGCAGGTGAATGATAAGCAGGCTCAGTCAGGCATGGCATCACTGGGACCATATCTGAGGCCTAATGCTAAGTTTGTAATTGATGGATTCAGTGGAAGTCTTCTCAATCCACTAATTCAGACATTGCTAGTGTGTGTGGCCCTCATCTGTAGGGATGTTTCGTTGTGCTGGACCAGGTTGCATGTATAAAGCAATCCAAAGGTTGAGAAGCTGCAGCCTCCAGTCAGTTGCCCACTTTTCAGAAGTGAAGGCATCTGATTTATCAGCATTAATACACCATATTGGTGCCCAGATGAGAAATTATTAATGACTGCACATCTAAGTGAAATACACTGGAAGAGCAAGGAAAATTGTCTTCAAGCGCCTCCTTAATAAATCTTGCAAAAAGAAAAAGCTGGAGATTGTATATGTTTAGTTCGTGGCCCCATCCCCCACACAAAAAGCCTATAAACTCTACCTCCATATAGGCTAGGTTTATTATATATCTCAAAAGCAATTTCAAAAGCTTCTGAATTATGCTCCTTTTCAGCTTCTAAAAGAACTTAGAGCAATAAAAGGAGAAAAGTAGCCTCCGAAGTTCATTTTCATATAGATTTATAGGAACAGTGCTTTGATGTCTTCTACATTCCCTTGCCAGTTAAAGAAGGAACTTCTATTAAATTTAACACCACCTCCCTCACTCCTTTTCTCTCTGCTTCTTTCACTAGTTTTCAGCTTGCCTCCCACCCTTTGTGCTTCAAACCTCATTTATCTTTTATGAGTACTGGGCATCTTGCCATAATAATGCTGTGAATAATACAAGACTCCTGTAACCATTCAGAGTTTTTACTTTTCTTTCCCCCAATCAACATATCGCATTATTGATTTTCTCATTCAAGGAGGTGCCATGAACGGTCCTGTGCTTATAAGCACTACAGCATGCTATTCAACAGACTGAACAGACAATGTGATGGCGATAGCCAAACTTTTGGGGATGAGCTATGTGTGATGAATGTACAAGGCAATCCCCCCTCCCCAGATGATACTGGGTGATAATGGAATGCTATTTGAAAGTGCTGCAAATCAGCGTCTTCCACAGATTCAATGGAAGTTCACCATGGAGTTCAAAACTCCTGAAATTAGGCCACAAGAAGACAAAGATTTCATTTCTACTTTGGTGAGGCTTCATAGGATTTGTGTTGCTGGAGTTCCAGGAAAGATAAAGAATAAAGTCAGATCAAGAGATGTGCTCATAATACCTGTCAGAGTGTCTCTCCCAGCATAAAGCCATCCATACACTATGTGTTCATCTTCAATTTAATCTTTCTAAGACCATAACCCCTTTCCTTTCAAACAGGAGGAAATATTATGCACACTAAGCTTGTCTTTATATTAAGGCACTGTTAGAGCACCGTGTTGTTCTAAAACAGATCACATTTTATAGAAACATAAAGAAAGATAGGAACGTTGTGTGTTACAGATGTTGAGATGATGCCTAGTCAAAACAGTGATTCTAACATTATCAGTCTCTGCATACACTGAGAAAAATCTATGTCTGCCAGAAGAACGTAAGAAGACAGAAAGAAATGACAACACGGTGGTAGTGGGAGAAATCTAAGGCCAGCTCCAGTCTGTTCCTCTGGATCCCTTCTCTGGTGGAACTGAGCGACCATAGTAGCCTCCAGCCTCCAGCTAGCAGGTCTAGTGGTTAGGACTGCATTATTAGTGGAGCCTTGTATTCCACACAACAGGACGCAACAGGAAGTACAGGGCTAACTGCAAAATAGGAGTGATGCTATATATCACCCGTTTCTCAGCTAGGTGTGTTTCAGTTTAGTTCAGGTCATCCTTCTCTCCCTGAAATGGCAGTAAAGCCTGAAATCTGGGAACTGCTCATGAGCAGTGCAATTCCACAGCAGGGTCGCTGGTCCTGATCCAGTGTGCAAGCCTTTCCCCCTTGGTTTATTACACCTAATTGGAAGGGGATCTCTGGCAAGGTGTCAGGAGATTGCAGACTTCTCTTCTGAGAAATGGGGTAGTACCTGGCCATCACTGAAGGAAAATTAATCTCAAAATATGTTGCCTACTATAGACCAGTTGCTTGACATCCTATTCTGGGCTGGAGTTTGTACTTGCAGAAGATCTGAGAGCAGTTCCATGGCTAGTTTTTAGGTGGTTCGTGCATCTCCTTGGGAGGAAAGAAGGGACCTGATGGTAAAGCAACTCTGCCTTCTCATCACAAATCAGACTGCTTCTATTCTCTACTCTCCTTTATTCCCTTTTACTCTTCATCTTCACAAAAGTACCTGAATTCATCAGGTACCTGATCTGAATCCATCAGATCTGCCTACAGCCTAAGTTCAGGAAACAGAAAGGTAGACTCCAGTTTCTGGAACAGAAGTGAGTTGTTTTGCCTGTCAGTGTCTACAAAGAATGCTGTTTTCCAAATCAACATAACATTCTTTCCGAATCAACATAGCATTCCCCGAATAGACTGGTTCTACACTATGGCAACTGACAGTATCTGATTGCTGAGAGTATGCAGTACTTGAAGAATGTTCTTACACTTAGGTCATTTATCTGCAACATGAATAGACTAAATCAGGAGGGGGATGTGGGTGCACACTTAAGCCCAACTTTCCAACAACCCAATCGTGGAGCTTTATAGGCACATTCATCTGAAAGCACTTACAGAATCCCTTTGATATCTTTCAGGAAGCCAAGCATGGGAGATAGGGCTGGGGCCTACCTACACCTGAACTCTTGGTATATACTCTTGTTGCCTGCAAATGCCATTGATGGTTTTAGATACTGCTTTTCCATTCAAAGCCTCTTCTTTTGTTGTGTCTTGCAAATTGTCTGTCTGTGATTCAATCACTGCTTCTTGCCTGGTAAAGGACCCTTGAATTGTGCTTTACAGTTTAGTAGTAACTGAATGCAGGTGGGTATGTGGTTACTTAACAGAATTATGCCAGTCCACAGGCGTCGAGAAGTGTGCATCAGTCCCAACTTGTTCTAGAAAGTTAAACATGCTGAAGTTGCATGGAGTGGCTCTTTCACACCATTACAGCCCAAGAGGCAAGCTTATGGGAATATAGAAAATCTTACAGCTTGGATGAATGGCAATGCATTTACAACAGAAATAGTGTGTAGCGGCACACTGAGGGTGTTTCCCAAAACATGCCTCATAGTTGCATTGCAACTTGCTTAACATGGATATGCACCGTGTATGGCCCTTGGGCCACCTGAGGCATCCTGGACTATTTTTCTGGCCTCCATTACTACCAACTGACTGACCTGCTATTGAGCTGCTGTTGAATTTGGGCGGCTCAGCAAAAAAGCCTCCATTTCACCTTTAAACAAGGTATATAAACCTGGTTTTTATGCAAATTTGAACTCTCCCAGGGCTTCTGGGAAGAGGTTACAGCAGCATTTAATCAAGGCTTCCCACTGACCTGCTTTTAAAGTGAAAATGTGGCCTTTCGCTGTTGCTGGATTCCAGCTGCTACTCCAACTTTGATGAGGGAATTGGCCCTCGGTGGGCTCTGGATTTGAGGAGGTGGCCCCTCGACCCTCTGAAGTTGCCCACACTTACCTCAGACAAAGCTCAAACCCCCTTTAAATGAGATGATAAAACAGACTGGCAAGTGTTGCTAAGAGCAATAGGCATTTAGTTGAAAAAGTTCAGGCACGGTATGCAATTAGAAAGTAACACTGAATTTTAAAGGCAATAAATTACCACATAACATTCAAAAGTAAAAGGAGCAAAGTCTTTCTAATACTGATAAATGGTGCAAAAATAAAACAAAAATAAAGATTCCATAGGGAAATGTCTTTCCTCACTAGCTGATATGCTATGTTAAGCATGGTGCGAATGCCAAACTCTGAGTGTTCCAAATGCTATTTGTTCTCATTTTATTTCAAAGGCTTTCAAACTGAGTTGGTGAAATGTTCCCTAAGCTCTGGCAGCTTCAGGCAACCGTGCTCTCCTCTGACATATCAAAGGAACGCTCGCATCCATGCCCAATCCATGCCTAGATGCATGGTTGGGTTTAAATATTGTGATTTCCTACCCTGGTTTTGAAAGATTGTCATATCAGGATTGACAGAAAGTGTTCAGCCAGGATTGGATAGGCCGACCAGTTGTAGGCAAACAGGGCTTCCAAACTCAAGCAGATGGAAAGAAATCAGCTTCTCCTAATACTTACAATCATCATCTTAAATTGGATTTATCCACAGGTAATTGAGCACAGGTTCATATTACTAGAGAAATGCTTGAGAAAAATATTTTCAGTTTGTATTTTAATATGAACTTATCTAATTTGGAACTTTTGAACCAATATGTCAGACAAAACTCAATTACTCTTCAAAGTTCGTCATGAAATTATCCTTCTCCAAAATTTTAAATGAAATTCTCTGATCATACAGTAAGTACAAACTGATCATATTGGGGAAAATAACATTTAAAATACATCGCAACAGGAAACTTCTTTGCAAAATGCTTGCACTTGGAAAAGGCACACAGACATGCTTATGATTTTTCATGCAAACTTTTAAAAAACCCCTCAAAATTAGGGATGAACCAAGGTGGATAAATTCTGAAAGTTGAAGATGACCAAGAATTAAAAATTGAAAAATGAGAAATTGGCAGAAGACAGAATTGACAAATTCATATATCCCCATTACCATATAGAATGCTTACAATGAAGGAAAGTGAATGGCCATAGATAAGTTGTACCCATCAAATGAGGCTGACCAAGCTTTAGAAATCTGACCAGTATAAACCATTTGTTACGAACTTTAATGCACAGTGGAATAAATAGGCTAATGGGCTACATAGATTGGTAAACTAAAACAGTATGAAGATATATATGATGCATTTGAAAGTATTCAGCATATGCCAGACTTTTCCTGTGAAAGAAAGATGATGATAATAAATTGACTGGATGATACATTGATGATGATAAATTACAGTGTTTTCAGCCCTAATTGAGAGTAAGCAAAATGTTAGCTCCTATTTCCTCCTTTTGACAGTTTGCTGGAAAAACGAATAGTGCAGCCTTAAACCTATTACTAGGCAACAAGTCCTATGGAACTTCATAGTGCTTACTTCTGAGTAAATCTGCGGAGATCTGCACTATACATGTTAGAATTGTAGAGGCTGGTTTCTTTTCTCCTTAAACCTTCTCATCTAGAGGAGGTGGAAAGTCTCTTTTTATTCTTTCGAAGGCAAGAGCTGATTTGTGGTTTCATTTCCAACACTATGCAGAAAACTCTTGCTGAATGATCACCTTGTTACTATTTCTACTGACTCAGCCCATATACTAGGTTAACTCACATTAACATTAATGGGAGCAGGCGCAGCGTCGCTTCCTCCGAGCACTTCCCACAGAAAATGTATGTCAGAGCCCTAAAGTGTTTACAGCTCATACTGCTTCTTGGTGCATATGTGGGGTGGGTGGGAGCACAAAACCTTGTCCTTTATTTTTGCTCCAGACTTTTTGACATCTCCCTTTTCCACAAAAAAATAGTGACTTGAAATTAGAAACAGAAATAATGAATGCTAACTTGTCCATCTAAAGAGAAATCCTACCTACATGTACTCAACTAAATCTTACTGTTTTCTGTGGAACTTACTGCCAGATAAGGTACAGGAACATAGCTTAAGATCTCTTAAGATTTTATGCACTGGCATATTCTTCTGGTGTCACATGCTCCATACTCGTATGTAAAGCAATGCAAGGCTCAGATTGGGCTAGCAGAGCTGATGTTACCTGAAAAGGAGGCTGCATAGAGGTCAGCACTGCTGTTCTTGCTCTTCACGACTCCCCAGCAGTAGAGAGAAGGTGCACCTGCTGTCCATTTCACCCTGGCTGGGTGGGAGCCCAAAATGTGAAAGGTCATCCTGTAAATCCTCAGAACTGGCTCTTGCTCCTTGGACTGAACCCTGGTTCAGTTAGTTGGCCTAGCAAAATTCTGGCTGAGGTCGCATGGAGTTCCAGGAGAAGAACTCAGACAACCCTGCCCAGTGGCTGAAACTAGAAATGGCCCATAGTTTAGCAGTAGGAAGATTTCAGGCATCGCTCGCTGAAAGATTTCAGGAAATGGGGAAGATCGGACAGCCAATAGACCAAAAGCAGTAGAGTGTTAATTTTATTTATTTAAGAAGTCCCATTTGTGAAAAGAATGATTTATTCCAGCTAAAGATTCAGCAGGGGGTCTCCTAATAGGTGCTTGACCTCACAGCAAACCTGATTATTCAGTAATCTGTTTTTTTCTTCTTTTTTTTCTCTTTACAGTTTTTAGAGTGGCTGGGTGTCCTGTTTTCCAAAAGAGAATCATCTAGCTGAAAGACTGGCAGATGGCCATCCTCTTTTTGAAAGTGGATTTCATTCAAAAGGCTATCTTGTTCCATTTCAGTTTAAAGATAAAGAACCATAAGACTTGAACATGTAGGCACATATTGGTCACTTGGTCACACTCTTCCACTCAGATGTACCTAATTTCTTTTAAAATTAAAATAATTTTATTTTATTATTTATTATTTCTAAAATTGCATTGATGCATATAAATTAGCATAGTTATTAGGTATACATTGGCATCCTCTTGTTTCTTTATCCTCTTGTTTGGTGTTGCATTTCTTGTTTTTGGTAATTAATAAGTGGCCACCCTAATATTTCTGTACTACAAATACAGAACAACACTGTCAATGTTCTCAGACCCTCCAAAATTAGGTACTACGGGAGGCGTGGAAGGAGTGCCAATGGAAGATCACAGTATCAGCTTCCTCTTCCTTGAATCACAGGGTAGGAGGCACAAATAGCTGACCTTAGTAAATGAAACACAATGTCTGTTCAGACAACTGGTTCTGGGACTTAATGATGGGTGTGGTGTTGGTGCTGATGGAGAAGGAAGATAGTCTGCAAAGCAGGTTTGCCGTAAATCAATATGATAATGAGGATGAAAAGCAGATTAAGATTGCATTACAAACCTGTTGGCATCTACTCAGAGGTAAGTCCAAGTTATTTCAATGGGCCTCACTCCCAAGTAAGCTGAAATCCCTTTTACTTAATGCCACATGTAAGTTAGATTTCACTTTGCGTATTAAGTTGATATTGTTTCATGGAATATTTCCAGTGACTTTCTACCTTATGTTCCAGCTGGTTTCTGTCTGAATACATCTTGCACCTCCCCTTCAGCCTGTCTGGCACCAATCTTGAGTGTGAAATTGATGAAAGAAAATGGAAGGCATGCCGCTTAGAAAGAGCTTCCACTTAGTCCGCACATTCTTCAATTTGTTTGGCTCTTACCGATAAGGAGAATGCTTATCAGCAAGCTAATGTTTAAATACAACAGGTGTTTGCCACCTGCCATTTCTTACGCTTTGCTTTTTACAGTGATCAAAAGGGAAAGTGGATGATGATATTTTAATTTCATCTTTTCAAAAGAAGGAACAGTTCTCTTTGTATTGACAGGAAAGAGCCAGATTAATGAATTGGAAGAACCAGAAGAACCCATGCTTGAGCTATCATTCAACCCTTTCTTGGCACACTGAATGATTTTGATATGGCTGCAGGGCCACCAGATACATGTGAGTCCCACGATACATCCAGCTATTGTGAGAATCACCCAGCCAATGATAAGTCCTTTGGAAGACTCATCACTGATTTCTCTGAGAAAGAATAAGCAGATACTTTGGTCTTCTGCTGTGTACATCCCAGGCTTTTACAGATGAAAAGAGATTCAGCTGAGCAAAAGTGGATGGAGTCTATCAGCCCGATGATGTGCCGTATCATGCCATGGCAAGACCTTCGCAATCCACTCAAGGAGAAAATGGAAGCTAAAAGTCCATGCAAGGAGATGAGTCCAGATCAGAACTTGCCTTGGAGCCAGCATGATGGTACACCTTCCACTGGTGCTGAGAGAATCTTGATGCCCCATTCTCATCAGAGGTACCTTCCCATGCTGCTGCTGCTGCAGCCATCAGCTGATCCATCCATTGCTCTTCTCTGCTTCTAGACATGTTCACTCAGTATGATGAAGGGGGTGGCAGTGGAGCTGTCACTGGGTCACAGGTGCAGCAGGTAGCTGCTCTCTTGAGTGCAACAGGTGTTTGCCAGGTGCGGTGCCCAACATCTATTACGCAGTTGCCTCCCAGGAAAACATACCCAAGGGCACAAGGGGGTGATCAACTGGCAGGCAGCAGTGGGGCCACCCTTCAGTGATGATACCTGATGGTGGAGGCAACAACATAGAGTCAAGCCAACATTTCCCAGAAAACACTTTTCAGAGCAGTTTGGAGGTGTATGTTTCCTCACTCTGCCTCCATTCAAATATTCCTCTTTGCAGAATTGTCTGCAAACATTCTGGATCATTTTGGTGGTAACATTATTTTCAGTTATTCTTTCTACAGATATGCAGCTCAAGAGGAGATACACTGTAAATCGGAATGTATTCCTGAAGTTATGGGATTCAGGTTCAGTTAAAAAAAAATACATTTTTCTTTAGTCTCAGTGTCCATGTACATTTGGCCAGGTCTTTCCACTAGACTAATGTTTCCTTTGGCCAAGACATCTAATGTATTCAGCATTTGCTTGTGGTTTGGATTAATTCCTTTCTGGTGTGTCCATGTCCTATATCAATGCAAGGCAAATTGTGCCAGGTGTAGCTTATGCACTTCCCAAAGTAGCGCTCGCAAAAGGAACAGGCGGAAGTTGGCCAACCTTCCTACTGCAGTGCTAGCATCAGCCTCTCTCTGTGTGTTAGGAGAAAAAAAAGTGCTGGCACACATTCTGGAAGGGTGGCAGCCTGAAGAATGAGCCAGGATAGTAATCTTTTTTTTAATCTTGTTCTTTTCCATTTCATTAATCTGGCTTGCATGGAATGCAGGCTTTATGGCAATCGCCTTTTAATTGCCTTATTGTGACCTCAGAGTTTGGGTGAGAAGATGTCTTTATTTGGTTGAGTTAGCTACTAGTTTTGTAAGTAAATGTGGCTGCCTGGAGCAAACTAATGTTTGGCCCTCAGGAGGTGCCACTAGGATGACCCCTTTGCAACCCCCCAAAAAAGAAGTCAACAGAGGTCAGCATACAACTTGCACATGCTGATTTCTATGTAAGGAGCAGTCAGAAAGAGGCAAACAAATTTCACCTTACTTGTGAGCAGAACTTGTCCCATGCACACAGCTGAATGCAAAGACATCTGGCGAACAAAACTCACAAATCTGGTTTGAAAACTGCATGCTTTTGAAAATGCGCACATTTATGTTTTAGTCAATGGGGAGAAAGTATGGGTTCAGGTTAAAAAACCTGCACATGCTGATGTACACTTTTCTCATTCCAACAGCAGCTGTAACAACTCAACATCAGGGTGAGTCAAGCATGGCTGTTTCCTTCATCCATATTCCCTGGAACAACTGGGACCAAAGCCACCAGAAGCTACCGAGAGAGTGGACATCAGTGAGGATCGCCCCCTAACCTTTCTGCCTACAAGGGTGTTCTGAGCAGAATTCTACCCAGTGAATGCTCCCGTCACTAGGAAAGACGAGAGCAGCGGCGGCGGCGAAGAACCAAGGGAGAGGCAAAGTAGTGCAGTGGTTAAGACAACAGGACTGGGACTCAGAGGATCTGGGTTCGAGTCCCTGCTCGGCCATGGAGCCAACTGGGTGACTTTGGGCCAGTCACGGACTCTCAGTCCAACCTGCCTCACAGGGCTGTTCCTATGGGGTAAGCCTGCGAGCAGGAGGAGAAGAATCATGTGAGCCATTTTAAGTATTTTTAAAAAGTAAAAAAGCAGGGCATACATATAATAAACAAACAAAAACTGGATTTCATCTTACCTATATCTATATCCAGAGAGCCATTTCACCAAAGGGGCAGGATAGAAATCTAAAAATAAACAAATAAATAGTATTTAAAAAAATGGAAGCAGAAAGATTTGAGTTGCTTTGATTTTGAAGTTCTCAGTAATGTTTTCCCTGTGTTCTATCCTAAACAGCCAAAGGATAAAATGAAGTAAGTATTGAGGTGGATAGGGGGCAATAAAGCTCTTGAGATGTTGTTCGGCTTCTGTTTTAGGCAGCCAACAGATGTTGGAGTCTTCTTTAGTGGTGCATAATTTAATAAGATTGAATAAATCTTTGCAAAAGCAAACAACCTCTGCACACCAAATTTTGCTAGCTGCTTTATACTGCTTCATTTAAAGTTCAAAATGAGAACTCTTCCTCTGTATTTTTTCCAAAATAATTTTATGAGTCCACAATTATATGAAATCACACACGATTTTGGTTCAAGCAATTTGCAACTTTGGGCTTCTCTTATAAAGAGAAGAACTAAACTTGAATTAGCAACTGGACAGGGAGAAAACTATCACTGGATGTGGAAATGCAAACTAAGATTGAACTACTCAAATTTTATGACAGTACATGTACACATAGTCATGATCTCCTTTTCTTCATACTTATATTGACACACCTGCGTTCAGATGGAGGGTTGGCTATCTTGGTATGATGATAATGCAGGGAGTTGTTTGAGAGAGTCAATATCTGTTTCCTGGGTTGCTACACTTTTTCTGATTTTCCATTGTATAGATGGGCAACTGGCCTCAGTGGTGAACAAGAGGAGCACCTGGTAAAATACCAACTGGTAAAATACCACTTGGTAAAAAACCAACAAGATGGCAATTATTCTACCAACACATCTTTAAAAAATCAGCATCCTCCTGGGAAGCTATTCTTGCTTTACCCTTCTTCTTGCCTCTTGGAGAAACATGCTCAGTTTGCATCTTGACTCTTCAAACCTGCTCCTCCATATGTAAGCAAATGTGTAGAGAAGATAACGGGGGATGTGCCACAAGATCTGCCCCGGATGTTGTTCCTCCTCATTGGCCATTTGGGAGCTCTGCATGGAGAGCTCATCTCCATGCCATCCAAGTGTATGTGGGTGTAAGGTATCTCATACGATCAGGAACCCCAAATCATGGAGGGTTCCTATTGGGTAAGCCACCCCCATGCATATGAACATGTGCAGGTGCCCATATTCACAGGCTTGGCTCTCCACATGGAGTCTGAGAGCAAAGCCAGTGGGGTGCAGAGTCACTGGTGCTCTGTCAATTGGGCAGGGTCCATTCCTCGCCCCATGCAATGATACTATTTGTGGAATAGCTTTGCGAAAGTGACTTGAGGATGACAGAATTCTCCACATTTTTCTATTTGTGGAATGCATTTGCTAATTGTTCATGCCAAAGTTGGAGACATTTTTCAGCAGGAAGCAAAAAGTCTTCCACTTACCCAATTATTTATATTCAGTATTTTGACATAATATTTTGTTTTTATTGCTGATGTCTTAAAATTATTATTTAATTATTATTGCTTCTTTTAAAAACATGGACCTTTATCTTCTGCTGCGATGTTCCCCTGTTTTAGAAAGCAACTGATGGTCCCTGGAGGAGTGTTCCAGGGACCATAGGATTTTTACAATGCACCCTTCTGAGGCCCAAGCCAGTGCTCTGCCCTTAGAAAGGGAGTCAGAAGTCTAACTTCCTTCCCCACCACTCTTGCAACTGATGTGGGTTGACCTCCAGGGCCAGAAATGTGACCTCAGAAGAGGAAAGGGGACCACTGAAGCACCCTCACTAAATGGGCTTTGAACCTCATCTAGAAAAATCAGCAGGGCGGGAGGATGGGGCATTTCAGGACTTCCCATCACCAAATGCACATTGATACATTTACTGCCTCTGTAAGCCACACAGGACAATTTTTGGAAAGGCAAGATATAAATTAATTTAAAAAAATACATTCCAGGGTTTGCCCTGGGGAATTTCAATATCTGGTCTGAAATGTGAACACCTATCCTGTGTTATAGCTTTCAGGGTCTTCAGTTTATCTGCATCACCTCTTCCCAATCAAACATGTGAGAATTTATAAAACGCCACCAAAAAAGTAATTTTGGTAGGGTGGAGCACGGTGTGCTGTATGACTGGATGCAGATTCTCTTTGTAACCATGCACAATGCACTCTGGTATTCTTGCATATTTAGTAAATAAACACCACACAAGGACGTTTCTTACAACTATATGTACACACCACATCAATATTGATTTTTCTATTGTTTTACCGGGGCCTTAATGCATCTGCATATCAGTATATATGCAAATCAGTAAAGAACTGAACAAAAACATCAATGAAATGTTTTAGCAGTATTAATAATATTATAAAAAGTAATATTATATTATTATATTATAATGTTCTATAGCATAAAGCATTTAATTATAGTACAAAAAAGCATACACCATTTCCAGTGGTGTATCAAAGTGCTTTACTGAAAAAAAGCCTAAAATATAGCCTAAAAAGACAGTAAAGTAACCACTGGTCTTAATGGCTATAAGCTTAATGGCTTGGTCATCCTTCTGGGGAGATGGGTTTTGAGCAGGCGGGAAAAAAATCAAGGATGAAGGAGGTTGCCTGTTGTCTGCTGGGAGCGCACTCCAGAGAATGGCTGCTTCCACCCTAAACACCGTACAGGATACGCACCGGAGCATGTAGCAGCATCTGAATGCCTTCTGCTGAGGACAGCAAGGCCTGCCAGGGTCATAATGTGTAAGACAATCCTTAATGTAACCCAGTCGCAAGTCATTTGAGGTTTTTTATTTTATTTTATTTTATTTATTTTTCGATTTATATCCTGCCTTTTTCCTACAAAGGGCTCAAGGCAGCTTACATCATTCTCCTCCTCCATCTTATCCCCACAACAATAACCCTGTGAGGTAGGTTGGGCTGAGAGTCTGTGACTGGCCCAAAGTCACCCAGTTGGCTCCATGGCTGAGCGGGGACTAGAACCCAGATCGTCTGAGTCCCAGTCCCATGCTCTTAACCACTACGCCACACTGGCTCTCTACAGTTTTACAGGTTTAAAAACATGGCCTGGTAGCCAGTGCATTTCTTTCGACAGAGGTGTAACATGCTGCTGAAAAGAAGACTCCCTGAGTAGTTTTGTCGCAGTATTCTGCACCAGCTCCAGCTTCCAGACCAGGATTAACAGCTGCAACTTTGGGACCACCTATACAGAGCATATTGCAACCATCCAATCTTGAGGTCACCAAGGTCTGAACAGCCACACTTGTGCATTGGAAGCTATTGTTCATGCTCAGTGCTGAACAATAATCAAAAGCAGAAAAGAAGATTGGACCAGTTCCAAAACTGGACAGAAGCACCAGTTCACCTTTGAAAACAAGACCAGGTAATTCAAAAATCCAAGTCCAAGCAGAAAAATTGGTTGACAACCATGGGTTGTATCCAGAAAAATGTCATGCACATCTAGTTGAAAGTAAGCCTCATTGAGTTTTATGGGTTTTACTACCAGGTAAGTGTGTGCAGGATTGCTGTCATAGGTAGAGGATCTCACAGAAATCAGTGGAACTGGAGACAGCCATCCAATTGATTTCAAGTATGTCTAAATCTGGACACAACTCAATTTCAGAAGCACTTCTATTATTTAGCTGAGTTCTGATGAATTCTGGAGTATGGATACATTTCTTGATATGGTGATAGTTCATTTTTTAAACATACTTTCCCATTTCCTACCAACTTCTTTGTTAATACATTGAGGCTTGAATGGAGGATGGGGGCCAGGATAGAACTGAATAGATAAATCCCTAAATCTAGGAAGCACTGGTGGACTCTCTGCCCCTCCAGTAATAGGTTCATAGCAGTTCTCTAATTATAACAATAGTGGAGCTCACATATCCTAAGGCATCTGAAAAAAAAAATAGTTTGACTGGTATTCCATCATCCCTCCCTCCAACTGCTAAATCTTTAATAGCATTTGTAATCTCTCCTGTCATCAAATAAGCTTCCAATAATAATTTATCTTTGGTTCTCCTTATAGGGTTTTGCCCTGAGTAGGTAGTGAGAAATGTGCAGCACACAGCTAAATACCCAAGGAGAGCCAGCTCAAGAGATGTATCCTCTCTAGGCTTAATTATATCAAAATTAATACACCAATGCATTAAAATTAAATGAAAATTAATTTTTTATTCTAGATACGTGCAGTATAAATTAAACAAGAAATCAATGACAGAAACTCATTCTTCGTTTGAAACACTTTCAGCAGTATTAATATGCCTCACCTTACCTCTTGAATGCTAATTTGGATCTCCGACGGTAAAGCAGGAAGCATTCTTTACCCAAAGGGCAATCTGGAAATTTTCAGTCTAAATGCAGAAGTATGGCCTGCCATGAAAGGATGGTCCATTTCAAGAGTTTAAACAAAGAGTGCCCATCACAACTTTTGCAGTTTTAAAAATACAAGATCTGAGATTGCGGTGTTCTGTGTCTAAGGCATAGGATGAAACCTGAAGGGGGCAAGTGCCCCTGGTAGTTCTCTTTGGCCATTTCTGAGACTGGTTAAGGGAAGTACGGAGGGTGGGGCAGCTTCCCTGGTGGCCAAGCACCAGGGACAGGTCCTCCCAGGTTGTAAAGCCATGAAGGCCTAGAGGGGGGAGCCTCTGAGAGCCAAATGGAATGTTTTGTTTGGCATGCATGGAGCTGCTTGGAGGGCCAGTTTTCGTTGCCACAATGCAAGCATGCACATTGTGAGTCAGATCCAGAGTGCAGCACTCCAGGATGGGCAACCCAAAACATACTGTTTGGATAGGATGGGTTAGCAGCCTTGATCCAAACTGGAGCTGCACACGCTTACGCAGAGGTAAAGAGAAGTAGCATGCATACATGCTAGACGGAAGATTTAGTTTAGTTCAGAACAGTGTGCAGGACAGGACCCAAACTTGTGTTGGTGTCTATTTGTGGCTGCAACTTGTCCCCTGGGTCAGTGGCACCAGCCCCAGTGGCACTTTTTGGAACTCGGCTGAACATTGGCCAGATGCCATTTATTTGTTGGTTAGATAGGAGTGAGATCAAATAAAGCCACTTGCTCCTAGCCTGCTTTCAGCATGTGATGCCACCTGCAGAACTCGACACAATTAGGGCCACTTCTAGGTAGTGCGACTGACATTTTACTAGTGGAAAATGGGTTCAGAATTATGTGCAGCTGAATCCAGCTAAAGTTACAGTTATGCATGTCTAAAGTTACAGTTATGCAAGTCTATTTGAACAATTTGTTACATGTTATACTTATGCAGCCAGTGGTGCAAAGGGTTACACATCATGCTTGTATAGCCTGCTGTGCAACCGTAGACTTGTTACTTCAGGGTGTGGGACTCCAAATAGGGAGGGATTCTCTTTCTGCTCAGATTGCCTCACTACCCAGAGCCATGGAGCCTGGGTAGTGACATAGGAAGGCCTCCATCATCACTGGAACAGGTATGTTCACTGGGAAATGACCCCTAACTCCATGCTGAGCCAAGTTTTCCCTGTCACTAGGCAGGACCAGCTGCCAGGCAGCTCCTGCATTTGAGTAGCACACTGCAGAATTTTAGCTGTTGCAAATCTTGTTGTATTTAAATTTAATAAATTGTGTTTGTTATTTACCCAGTGTTATGAGTCTTGTCCTGTTATTTCAAGTTTGGGCACAACACTTATGTTCTATTTATATTCATACATCTGACATATATACTGCTTGTACAAAAGCAAGGAGGTTTCTCTCCGCTGGAAAGATATACATAGACACCGAAGTCATTCTCTTCCCATTACTAGTAAGAGACTAATCCTGTTATGCAGAATGATAACAGTTTGGTAAGCACACTTTAACTTAATAAGCCACAATATGAATGGATAACAAGGCTCTTCACTTCTCCCTGTGCATGAATCTTTGAAGAAGCCAGGGCATTTTCGGTTTATTATGGATTCCCATTATGTCTAAACTGGGAAACTATGACTGACACTTCCATACACGCCAGGGTATGAAACCATGATTTCATCATGACGAATATCCATCCTTGTTTGTTCATAGCTCATTTTATTAAGCTGAAATGTGATCACTTGAATGGGGCCACTGATCATCTCTGCTGGACCACAACCTATTGCCCCAGTCCAGTAGTCTATATGTTATAGGCCTAGAGACTCCAGTGTATGTGTATGTGCATAATGCCTGTAGTAAATAATACTTGTGTGTGTTCTTTACAATTAGTGCATTTGGGTGGGTTTCGTATTCAGAGATACCTACCAAAGAATCATAGAATAGTAGAGTTGGAAGGGGCCAGAAGGTCATTGGGTCCAACCCCCTGCTATTGCAGAGCACCAAGTTACACCAGGTACTTGTGGAGTGCTATCATATCACCCCTCAGTCTTCTCTTCTTGAGCCTGAATGTGCCCAGTCCTCTCAATCTTTCCCTCAGAGGCTTTTCCTCAAGTCTCCGAATCAGCCCTCCTCTGTACCCTTTCTGCATCCTTTTAAAACTTAGGTGCCCAGAACTGGACACAGAGCTCATAGTTAGGGTTAATCCTCAGAAAATGAAAAGAAGCAATTGAAAATAAAGAAGCCACAAAGCATTAACCTGTTAGTAACCCTTCTTAGTAATGTATGAGACACTTATCAAAAAGGATACATAGAAAAACAGGAAAGGTGGTCTTGCTTCTCTTCGCCCACCTTAATTTAGATCATCATCATCATCATCATCATCATCATCATCATCATCATCAATTTCATTTCTCTACTGCTGCACAGCAGAAACTGCCTGGGTAGTTTACACAATCCATAAAAACAAATAATAAAAATACAATAAAAGTATCATAAACAGGGAAAAACATTGAAAGGTTTTAAACAGCTAAAAACAAGTAAAATTGATGATAAAAACAAGCAATACAAGGAATGAAATGAAAGAGTGACTCTGCAAACACATGGTGATCCCCCTGCAGTCCTTGGAAGGCCGAGTAAATCCTTAAAAGTCACATAAAGGAGTTCCTGAGTGCAGAGGCCGTACTCGGTGCCCTGTCTGATATCTTAACGACATAACTGGCTTCTATGAAAAGCAATAGATTTACTGAACTAAGAGTTTTAATTCAGGGAGCACAAGCCTTCTTCACCAGAAGTGAGTTCCATTGTAATGAATGGAGCTGGACTTGCAGTAAATGCATATTGGACTGAGATGCTATTGTTGAAAATAGAACACCTTGCATTTTCAGTGTGCTTCCCAAAGAGTAGGACAGTCTGTACAGTGTGATAAGGAAGGGTAGATCCTGGGATATCAAAAAGGGTGGCCCCTGACCAGGACAGTGTCATATTAGAACAAATAGTATTTCAGGCTTATGGATGAATGTCATTAACGATGCTTGTCAGGATTTCTCCAAGGCATTTGTTAAATTTACATGACAACTTGTTAATATAAAAATGAACTACTTTTCTGGGCTTTACACATTCATGACAATGTCCAAAGATTATCCAGGGTCTTTATTTTTGCCATAGATCACTTGCAAGTTTAGTCAGGGATCCGTTATCCATGGTCCTTGTAAAAGTCATAGATGCAGGATGAAGGAAGAAGAAAGAAGAGGAAAATGACTTGATCATGAGCCAAATGTGCCAGTGGTTTGCCAGCTCGAGTCTTGCTGTACCCAGCAGCAAATGAGCTCAGCTGAGAATTGTTCCTTCCATGTACAGTTTGTGTAAAGAATACAGAGTATATATTCTTTTTTTGTTTGGGATTACTGAGAAGTTTTCTTTTTAACTACCAGTCATAACAATCTTTTGTGGGATCCAGTTCTAGCCATCTGGATAATCTCATATGGTAAAAGAAAATATTTTTCAAGAGAGCATATCATTAGTGATTTAAAACACATGTACACAAAACTCGTCTCTAGGTACACAAAGGGAAGCACTCAAAATTCTGGTGCTTGACAACCCACTTTGCTTCTGAATAGACTTATATAGGATTGCATTGGAAGACAACACTGGTGTGGTGCCTACAGATTGGAACATGTCTTGTGACTTGGGCCATTCAGGGATGCTTCCCTGTAAATGCTTGCACCACTGTACAGGTGCTAGTATTTAAGATAATCTTATACATCAGACATGGCGGCACAACATATTTTCTTTGGGTTTTATGCAAATTTGCTCACTTTATGGCTTCCTAAAAAGAACTCTGGGAATAAAAGACTAGCAGATGTAATAAGTCCAACATTCCCTTTAATATTTTAAAAGCATGTTCTACTTCCAGACGTAACTTTGCACAGACACACACTGGAAATAATAAAATGACCCCATTATTCTGAGTTGACACTGGGGTTCTGCTGCTATGATGAGAAACTATAGAAATAGGAATGTGGGCAAGGGCTTGATCCCAAGCCGGACCACTGGAGCACCTAGATTGGCAGCAGGTCTTCAGGAGGGATTTTTCCCTCATTCCAGCTGGATCAAATCTGGGAATTTTGCCCGAAAACAATGCGCTCTCACTGTGTGTGGCCTCAGCCCCCATGCACTTCATGAATTCAGGAATACAAGTAGAAGAACCTGTAACCCTAACAATGAATCATCCTGCTGCAGTTGTGCCTCAACTCTTTCCATGGTCTTTGCAGAGGCTTCTAGTGGCATCAGCCAAAAGACGTTATGTTGCTCTTCCATCTTTTTCTCCTTAACAAATTTGCTGTGGTAAGAAAAATGATGGGAGAAGTGATGGAAAAACACGGGAGGGTTATACACGGAAGATGCTGCTGCCTGGACTCCACATAACATTCTGCCAGCGAGGCAGCACAATTTCACAATAAAAGTCTCATCTGACACAACATAGCAGAGGGTCTGACACTCAGTCAGAACTCTCAACCTCCATACTAGAGGGCTTGGGTTGATCCAAGAGTTGGAACAGTGAAGCAAATGCATGCCACATTTTATAAGGGATGTGTGAGCAATCAGGTCCACTGAGGGTTTTTTAAATGGATTTACCCAGTTTGCATTTTCAGGACCTGAACATGGACCCATTTCAATTTTCAGTCAGAAGTACAGACATTCCTGAGCTTGCCATGCGTGCCATAAAATAAAACGAATGTGCTCATGTTTGAAAAAAATCCATTTATTTCCAAAATGCAATACACATACACACATACACATACACAATGCAAAACATAAAAAGCTCCCTTACACTTCAGTTAATGCCTACATTTAAAACATGCATAACAATTCTTATGTTATGGAAATGCATCCATATTTTCAGCTAGAGTTTTTAAAAAAATCATGCACAGGCAGAAATGGAACAGAATGAGCTTGATAAAGATTTCTTTAAGATACTTGTACTCCACTCTTTATAGGGACTGCAGGTGGAGCAGTGGTTTAAACCGCTGTGCTGCTGGGCTGGTTGATCGAAATGTCACCGGTTCAAATCTGCACAACAGAGTGAGTTCCCGTTGCTCCGTCCCAGCTCCTGCCAACCTTGCAGTTCGAAAGCATGCAAATGCAAGTAGATAAAAAGGTACCACTTCAGTGGGCAGGTAACAGCGTTCGGTGTTTAGTCATGCTGGCCACATGACCACAGAGACTGTCTATGGACAAATGCTGGCTCCCTTGGCTAGGAAACGGAGATGAGCACCGCCCCCTAGAGTCAGGCATGACTGGACTTAATGTCAAGGGGAAACCTTTACCTTTTACCTTTACTCCACTCTTTAAAAAAATCCAGAGGGAAAGTGTTTATGAGATAAGTAGCAATAAAAACAGAGCACAACAGTCAAAGCAGCAAATAAATATTGGAGCATATAAGCACCCACCAGGGATGAAAATGGAATACCTAAGAAATAAACTTGAAAGGCAGTATCAGGTGAGCCTTCCTGGAAAGAGCTCCTCAACATCAGCAAGAAGGACTGAGATTGGTGCACCGTGCCTGCAGCTAGCTGGTTTCTTTTGCCTGCGCAAGTGTGTCTGTAACACACAGGACCAAGAAAGAAAACAGTGGCTGTACAGACAGACCCTATTCAGTGGCAGAGATGCTATTCCCAGCTGACCATTCAGGGCTTCAGGAATTAATGACAGCTCATGATCCCTGAAGCACCCCTCAAGCCAAATGACACAAAAGGGTACCACAAAATATGTTCTGATTGCTCAAGCAGCCGTAGAGGATAACGACACTTTGCAATGAAACAAGGAAAACACAGTGCTACATACACTAGTAGGATGATAGTAGCCATAATAGAAGTGCGACTATTACTCTTAATAAAAGTATATTTATAGCTACTTATCTGGCAGGCGGGGTTGACACAGCTAAGACAATCCCATTTGCTAGGCATCTTGTTCTCCCAGCATTATTCTGGTCAACGATGGAGTGGGAGACCTGCAACCTTCTATCTAGCAATAGCTCTTGTTACTCTGCCTTACATTCACATCTATGCACCTTGACCATTTGGTCTCCGTTCTAGCTCCTACCCCAGATGTCGGCGAGGCCTCTGCATAATTCAGCCAGGCTTTTTCAGAAGCAGCCAACTCATCATGTGGAAATGAACCTCACACTTCCACGAATTAACCATCCCACCTGTGCAAGCCCCCCCTCCCAATTCCAAGAACACCTTCTTACACCAATAACATACAGAGTTAATCACTCTATACTTTCAGTTGACATGCACAGATTGTTATGAATTCTTATCAGCATTGCACGCAACATTAATACTTTATGACAGGACCCTTCCCATCTTCATCAGCTGCATGTCAAATGGTATGGATCATTGGCAGAGAGACTACTGACAGAGTACTCAGGTATTGATCTTACCTCTTGCCAGCCTAAACGGAAGGAACTCCAGAGATGGAAACACCTCAGGCTCTTCCTGTCAACTAGATAGACCTATAAGCAAGTCCAGCTTACTGGCTTACCTGGGAACATGGCTAGAATGAAGGGGCTTGGGGGTTCTACAGACCATGCCCTCTCTTTTCCCACCCCTCCCACCAACATGCCCCTTCCTGATCACCTTCCAAGGTCAGAACAGTGGTCTTGGATGAGAAGCTTTTGCAGAGCTGTTGAAAGAAGTGGTGTGGGTGAACCACATTCAGATTTGTTCTCCCAAAGTTGTAGCAAAATCTCCCACTTCCTTGGAATGTGGAAGTTGTACATGGAACATCATCTATGTAAAAGGGGCTACATTGTGGGAAAGGGGAGAGAAAGGAATTTACTACTGTTTCCTTGCAGTCATGCAGATATAAGCATGTAAAAGAGACCCCAAATTCAAGTGGTATTTTAGGAGAAATGTTTAGGCTAGAAAGTGGTAAGAGTTTTTATGAGAGTTAAGGAAAATCAGAGAATGCCTTCTCTTGCCAGTCAGGGTTCACAAAGTACCTGGGATAAGAACACAATTTAATCAGATTTGGCTTTATGATAATGTTAGAGAAGGCATGTGAAGGTAATTATTAGAAATGAAAACAACATAGGGCAATATAAATAAAGAGGCAAATATTTTCTCAAGGAATTCCAAAAGTAATCAAAAAGAAATGGTAAACTCTCTCTCTCTCTCTCTCTCTCTCTCTCTCTCTCTCTCTCTCTCTCTCTGTGTGTGTGTGGGGGGGATGTTGGGTTGGGAAACATATGTTTGGTTCTGCCTTATCTCTAGGATTAATTTATATTAATATTTCTGTTTCTCTTGCCTCCCAAATGCTAGTTTGATCTGACGCTCCTCCTCAACCCCATGAGCTGGCTTTAAGAATCCTGATAGCTTGGAGGTGTGTGTGCTTCTCCTCATATTCATGAACCCTGCCACTTTATTTATTGCATCCTACTTTCATATGTTTCCCTCTTATGGTTCATCTCTCTTGGTGCCCTGATTTGTAGTTTGTTTTTTCCACTTCATCTCTCAGTGGTTTTCCTATCAAAGCTGCTATGAAAATGACTTAGGGAAGAAAACCCTTAGGATATAGAATTGCTCAACTAAAACTATTCATTACTTACACTAACTAAATGAACACATGACAAATCCAGAAAAAGAAGAAACTGAATGCATGCTTTTTTCTTCTGCTGAAATGTTACTTCTTTTTCAGAATGTTATTTTGGAATAATATGTGAGGCTCTTCCTCCAGAAAAAATAACAATGCTATACAATTTCCTTCTGATGTCAAAATTAAAGGGCGGTTTGCTCCATTCCAGGTGAAACCTTAATGAAAATTCTACCTTATTCATGCTACTTTTTCCCTGCTGAATAGCAGAATTGGATTAGTGGAGAAAGCATGCTTCACCAATGACAAATTAATGCTTTGGAGGCTAACAGCGGTCCTCTGCTCCCTTGGATTGCATACCCTAGAGGATGTGCCCTCTGAAACTAAAAGCTCTACTATGACCTTGGAAGGAGAGATCCCACTTCAGCCCTTTCCTCCTCCCCCAGCTCTGCCCCCTTGAAGACACTATGGAAAGCATTGCCATGACTGATACTCCGAACTCCCTGCAGTGACCTCAGAGTTGCTCAGGAAGGCAAGAAGGTGATGGGATGGTGGGTGGAAGGAGAGGAAAAGAGGCTGGGATCATCCAGATATGTCAGCCACATGGACTCAGAAGCTTGTACTAACATATGAAGGCCGAAAAAGCTTAGGACCAGGATACCTGAAGGAGTGCCTGCTTCCATGTGTGCCTACCTGGTCCTTAAGGTCTGGCGAGGAGGCCCTTCTGAGAGAGCCATCCTTTAAGGAGGTAAAGAGGATGGCAAATAGAAGAGGGGCCTTCTCAGTGGCTCTCCCACATTTATGGAATGGCCTTCCAAAAGATGATGCCTTGCAATCTTTTTGGCACCAGGTGAAAGCAGTTCTCCAGACATTTTAGTAATTGATTTTATACTTGGACATTATTTATACTGTTATTACAGGGGTGTCTAACCTCTTGGCTTCTCTGGGCCACATTGGAAGAAGAATTGTGTTGGGCTGCACATTAAATACACAAACACTAATGGAAGCTGATGAGCAGGGAAAAGAAAGGTATGTGCATAATTTCCCTGTTAACTGCCTCAACAGATAAGCAAAAACTTCCTCACATAATAATCCTAAGAGAGCATATGTATGCTTATTTTATGTGACATTGTGACACAATATTGTCCTCTACAAAGTTCACACTCAAGAACCACACAATCAAGTTACCAAAAAAAATCACCAAAAAAATCTCATAATATTTTAAATAAGTTTACAATTTTGTGTTGGGTCACATTCATAATTTTGTGTTGGGTCACATGCAGCCACATCCTGGGCCACATGCGGCCCATGGGCTGTGGGTTGGACACCCCTGTGTTATTACCTTCAATGTATTTTAACTTATTGATATCCGACCTCAGCTGCGTATTTCTCTGTTTTCTTGTAGGTTGTTTTCATTCTTGTTATTTTATTAAATATTCTTATTTTACGTAATATCGTAATCTGCTTGGAGAGTCTTCAGACTAGCATAGTGGAATATCAGTTGAATAAATAAATACATACATGGTCATGTGAACTGAAGAAGATTTTGTGTGTTTCTTCCAATGGACTAGTCAGTGCCGTCTTGGAGCTCCCTGTTGTCAGAAGCACAATCCTAAATGACAAGTCCCTCATCCAGCAGTTACTCTTTCATGAACCCATCATGTGATCATTAGGCAAGCCACTCCCAGACTTGGATCACCACCTGCAGTGGAGGTCAAGGTGCTGCATTGGCTCAGGACTGCAGGCAATTGGTGCCGTATGTGTTGTTTTCCACCCAATGTCAGAAACTGTACATGAAGCCACAAGATTTTCAGGATCCCAGCCTGAAAAAATAGTTTGGAGGTCTACTGGATTGCTGATCAGGGCAGCAATTTGGACCATGTGAATCCATAATACAGAACTGTCAAGCTCAGCTATGCTCAGTTTCTCATTTTTTTCTATGGTGAAGTTCATTCTGTCCTGTTTCGACCTCCAGTTGTACTTTATTCATTTGACCTCATGCAAAAATAATTTTGTGCACATTTCCCCATATATACACCTTATTTAGAAAGGAGCATCAGATGTTGATACCTGCTGGTATTCTGGGTCAGGGTTGTTGTTGTTGATGATGATGTTGTTATACTATTTAAAATGTGAGTATCTTTTGTGCACCATTTTAAAATATCTGCATGCCTGACTACATGAACATTGGGAAAAGTATGGATTTTGATGTCCAACTGCATTCAAGTTCATGCTTAGATTTTGGAAGTGCAAACTTTATAATTTGTATAGAGATGAACAGATTTCTTTTCCATCGCTAAGGATGATCTGCATGCTACAAGGAAGGCAATGTTCAGCATACTTCACTGTGAAGGCACAAATCAAGCCTGTTCCTATCTCAGTACCACCAAGCAAGATAATCTAATTTAGCAGGGCTGCCTGAGAAATGCCACCAGCCAGAGCAGATGATTTTGGACTAGATGGATGCACTTCAAAGCACTTCTGTATGTCTAAAGCTTCTGCTTCCCTGGGAACCGTCACTGAAGGGGAGTGTACATATATCTTCAATGGTCGTACTGCTCTCATTTCAACATCATCTGTGCAACTTATGTAAGCACTGAAGGCATTGTTTGGTAGTTTTCACTCACAATTATAAATGCATCACTGTTCTTTTATTATTATAACTGGTGCTGAATTTTAAAGAAAAGAATGCATGCTTATATAACAGTACTTAGAATAAGAATGCTCAGCACACCCATTGTTTTCTGTGAGACTTACTTCTAAGTAAAAATGCTCAGGATCAGCCTTCAGAAAGCCTGAAGCAACATTTGCCCTTAAAACGTTAGCATGCCTCTTGGAGGGAAAGAAAGAAATGGATAGCAATAGTTTAGATTTTCACAATTCCCTACAATTTTATTATTAGAACCTGGTACTGAGGCATCATCTAAAACCTGAAGGATGGCTAGTTCCAATCCTGCCCAACTCAAAGACATCAGCATAGAAACATAGCAAAAAAGCAAGTCAGAAGGGGTCTCCTAGGCCATCTAGTCTGACCCCTGGCTCCAGCCAGCTCTGCTCATGTAATCCCCAACATGTGGTTGTCCAATCTTTCCTTGAACACAATCAGCATGGATGGATACAAACAAGCCCAGTCTTCTCCTTCCTGCTACTCTTCAGATGTGTTGTATTTCAACTCCCATCAGCCAGCATGTGTAACAAACAGAGATACTGAGAATGGTAGTCCAAAACTATTGCAGAACACCAGGCTGGGGAAGGCTGATGCCAGCCCCACAAAGCTCAAGTCAGATGTGTTGAAACTTGTAATTCATTCTGGCTGCAAGGGGAAAGGCCAGGGTGAAGCAAGCACATTCCTCATAAGCCTAACAATGCTCATAGTTAATAGAAACCTGCTGAACCACTCCAGACTTGTGAGTATCCTACAGTCCCACATCTGGTGCACTTTCACTCATTTGGTGGCATTTTCCACATCCACACTGGACTTCCTGCTAAAGTTTTGGCAAAACGGAGAGGAGAGGAGAGGAAAGGAGTTAATTTTCCTAACACAAATAGGAACATGTACATCTAACAACCCAATTCCATGTATGTTTACTTGGAAGCAAGTTCTACTGAGTTCAATGAAGCTAACCTCCAAGTAAGTACACATAATCTTATATTCATCTGTGGGAGTTTGTTCAGAGATGATCAAGACTCACCAGAACTGTTTGCTGCCTTATTTTTTTTGACATCCCACTGTTTTATTTAGCCCATTCTGCTTTCCCTCATTTATTTTCTTATGTATTCTTTGACTTGCTGATCCCCTGCCTTGTATTTCATTTTATCACTTTTTATCCCCAAAGATTTTAAAAGGTGGTGGTGGGAGGAGAGGGGTGGAATAAAAACACAGTTCTGAGAAAGTAGCTTGGGGAAAAAGACCCTGGGGTGAATCTTTCATGGTGTGAAGCTGGTAAACTTTAAATATAATAATGAATTGGACTTGAGAATGGGATAAACATAGGTAAGGGTGGCAGTGTTGTTTGTTTGTTTTTGGTCTGATTATTTGTTGTAATGATAATTTTAATTTTTACAAGCTTATCTAAATAGGAAAATGCCAGGGAAAATGCTTCTGTCTTAAGTTAATTAAAGCTGTAATTTCACTTGAGAATCCAGATCTGTTGACTGGTCTTTCTGGCCAGATTTCAACAAACTTCGCACAAAATAATCGAGTCCTGGGGTATTACAGCAGCTCACATTATCAGAGAGATTATGGATGACAGCTGGGCTGGTTGATGATAGCTGAAGAAAAACAAGTTTTGCTAGCTGGAGAGATTATTATTGCAGGCCTCCCAGTGGTGTAGATGGTTAAAAAAATCAAATATAGACTATGCCTTTAGCTATTGGAGCTGAAATTCAGATGATCTTGGAATCTACATATGCAACCCAATTGTCTCATTCTTTTCTTCTATTTCTGAATACTGATACCAAAGGAAATATGTTTATACACTGGGATACATAATCACTATGATATTTGTGGCTTTATAGTTTTTCCTCGCTGAAATAATATAATGCCAATAACCAAGGATGCAATATAGGCTGGCCACATATGCTTCACCAAAAAAGAGTAAACACATTGGCAAAAATGAGGAAGCGTATATGCATAAAATCTGCACCAATTTATATGAAATGCGTATTTAGAATTAACTGCTATAATTTAATTGCCACATGGTCTGTTTTATATTGTTTCTATGCCCCACTGTGTTTTATTTAGCCACAATGAGCCTCAGTGTAAACCTGCAGCCATTCTGGGTTTCCAAGCCGTAGCAGAAGGGTGCTGTGGCTTATCGTTAATCCAACACCGTGTGGGTTGTTGCTGCAGTTAAAAACCACTGAAAACATTTTTTTAAAAAAAAACTGAAAACAGACCATAAGTTGTGTGTGTTTTGCTAACCAGGGCAATAACTTATCCTTGCCAAGATCACACATCATGATAAACCATGGCGACCTCCCACTGCAACAATTACAATGGATGCCAGCACACCCTGCAACCCAAAGAGGATTAAATAGCATTGTGGTAATTGCATGAACTACAACTCATGGAATTGCCAAGAGTGCAACCAGGTGGCCCAGGCTCAGCCGAGTAACAATTGGTGGATATTTTTAAAGTCTTGCATTCTTTCTGCTTAGCATTCTTTGTCCATACAGCAGGCTTGTATTCAGCACAGGCCTCCAAACAGAGGGCTATAAAACAGGACACAGAAGCCTGCGTCATGACCCATCTTATACGCCTGCAGAATTATTAATCATGTTTTGAAAACCCACTAGTATCCTGATTGTATGTACTGACTGTCAGAACAGATTTTATTTCATTTATTTTATTTTTTAAAGCTTTTATAGACTGTCCCTCTTCTGGCATGTCAGGACAGTTTACATCAAACAAGTAAAATAGGAATTAAAATGGCACAGCATGCAATAATACAATAATGTAAAACACATTAAGACCAATTAAACATTAAAATAACAGGAAAATAAAAAGGCAATGGAAGACAGCATGGCAATGGAACCAATTATCTAGGGAGGTTTGGGCTCTCCCATACTCGAGGCATGCAAGAGGCAGCCGGCCAGCCATCTGAGAGGGAATGTTTAATTTGGAGCCCTGCAGGCTGAGCAGGGGGTTGGACCCGATGGCCCCCTGGCCCCTTCCACCTCTACTATTCTATGATTCACTGGTAAGGTAGGAATGGGGAATCTGGTTTTCAGTCTGAAGGCCCTACTGTCTTGCTGGAGGTCTGTTGGGGACTGCATGTCAAAGCAGGAGACGCAGAGCCCAATGCGCACAATCCCCCTCAAGACACTCATGTATCTTCATGTTTCAGAAAGCAACTGAAGATGAGGAAAGGTGGGGGGAACGCTGATCAGCAGGGCTATGAGAAGGCTTGTTGGGCTGTTCCTGGTCAGCTGGGAATGGGTGGTGGAGAGGGCTTCAGGAAAGGAGAGATTTAAGCCTCCTTTCTCCCATAAACTTCTACCTGCCTTCCCTGCCACACAGTGGAAGAGGGGGCTTCAACTCCAAGAAACACTACTTCCAGGCACTCCAAGCACAACCCCAGAACGAGGATGCATATTTTCATAACATTTGCATAGGCTAATTAGCATGTATACATGCATATTTATAAATGATTACTATATTCTAATAGTAATCTAACATGTCTAACCATTTCCCATCAGGAAAGGCAAGGCCAGGTAGGAGCCTTTGAAAATGCTACCCAGAGGCCGTTCGCTGCACCCAGCTGAGATGACTTCACTTTCCCACTGGTTTCCCACATTGCTTCCTCTTGTAATGTTAGCTAAGGCTGAAAAGCAGCATCTGGTGCATCTTTCTGTACCTGATGCATAAGGGCAGCTCAAGCTGAGTATGCCTCTGAACATGGGCCCGTTTTGCCCTCACTGTCGCACTACTCTCAAGATCCATGCAGACTCATGAGCAGGTTACACTACGCAGTTTTGTCCCCTCTGTCACCAAGTGCATATGGTTCTTGCCTTTCACTTAATCTCAGAATTCTGTTGGGACTGCTTGCATGAACTGAACAGCCAACACAAGGTCAGCCAGTGAGCTTTATGATGGAGTTGAACCCTGTCTCTCCAATTCTGCTCTGACCGTTCTGGTCTGAGTGAGGACCCCAGACCTGGAGACCAAAGTGAGCTGTAGTTCTCCTGGTGCACCTCTACTTTTCCACTTTTCTCTTCCCTCTAATTGTTTGGTGGCTTCCCAGCTTCCTCCCCTCTGTCCTCCTACCCCCACCAACATCCTATATGCTTGAAACACCCATCCCAGGGATTAGATACTAAAAATAGGAGCTTTCAGCTATAGTATATAGGTTTTGTTTTTGTATTTTTGGCCCCCGCTTTTTTGCCTTTGGCTCCACCCATTACAGGAATGTGGCTCCCCACTTCCCTACCCCAAGAGCTTCTCTGAAGCAGCACTTATCCCCTGGGCTGAAAAAGGGCAGTCACTTCTGCACTACACAGTTTTGGGCCTGTCTCTGGCCAGCAGAACCATGGCAGGTGGAACCAGAACAGACCAGGTTGGACCAGAGGCAGAGCCTGGAGGAATCTTCTGCACCCTAGGAAAGGGCAGGATTAAACTGGGTGGGTCAGGGGAACAACTAATGTAGTTTGACACAACAGAGAGGGAGCCAGTATGGAACCTAGCTGCTTATGGAAATACTGAATAGAATTTAAATAGCAATGTGTAGAAACCTGACAGAGGTTGTAGTGTATTGGCAATGCATTGGAATAACCCTGTTCTGTGCTTTACTGGTCACACCAGTGAAAAATACACAATGTGTAGCACAGATGGAAGCCACACTGAGGCCTGAATGTTCACATTCTTGCAAAGACATTTGGGCTTACATTTATCAGTTGCTGGGGTGAAGGGTTGGTTCTGTAGAGAACAAAGTATGGGACAGCAAGAATTAGAATACAGCATTTACTGTAGCTGGAGAAAATATAATGGGAGACATAGCCAATGGATCAATCCATGTCCTACACGATTGGGTTTTGTCCATGATATGTATGAGCTTAGATGGAACTACCGAAGACCATGCTCAATTGTACAACTCCTTAACTTTGATTAGGCTGCACAGGGTGTCCATTACATGGGAATTTGATTCTTAGTATTATATATCTGCTGGCAATTAGCCAGGCTAGAAACAAGGTCCTATTCTATTTGCATGGTAATGAAGTATTATTTGAATGAAATCAAAACACTAATGAGATTTTATTCACAACACCTGATGGTTGACATTAATCAGAAAATGCGGAAAAGATGTTCATTTGTTTACATCAATATTTCTGTGGGTAGTGGGCCAAGAAAGTCGTTAGTTTGGAAGATAAACTACCAAAGGTGACATGCCTTTTAGGTATTGAGTCCTTTTCTGCTGGAATTAATCAGACTTGGGAAGAGAGGGAAGAAATAATAATAAAAGCAAGGCATGCGGCTATTACATTCTTCATACAGATATTGTCATTGTAATTTTTTACAGACCCAATTTGCCTGGAATTAACGCTCTGAAACCTTTGATGCTCGCTGGAACTCCCTAACAGGCTACTTTAGAAGTGTGGAAATCCTGCCATAGGGATGGGAGAATGGGCAATGTTGAAGCTAACTGGGGTTCTCTTTTCTACCTCAGTGTTCCCTTCACATTCCTGATCAAGAATGTCTTCTTTATTTCCAAACAAGAAAAGTGTGCCTTGTGGAACTAGGAAACATTTGGAAAAATTTTTTAAAATAACCACCCAAATGTGTACATCCCCACCTCTGCAGGGTAAGGTATAGAAATGTCCTTTTTTAAATTGTGCATTTTTGAACATGTATTTTTCAGGAAGGAAGCATTTTGCAAATGTGATCATATACTTGAGAATATGTGAGCTTCTCCTTAAAAATGTGTTTGCATTTGGAGTTGTGACTGGGAAATATTTGACTGTACTGAGGAATAAAACCAGTACATGCCTATTCTACTGATGGAGCACCTTTCTGCTGTCCATCAGTGTCCCTACATGAGATGTTGGAGCTGGCCTTGGATATGATATTGATGACTCTATATATGATTGTTCTGGGTAACTGCAATACCTACGCCAAGGTTGCCAGATCATGGGAGGCATGGCAATTAATGGGTGCCATGGGCACTACGGGGCTGTCCTGACACAATGCATCCTTCATTTAATAGATGATGATGATGATGATGGCCACCATCAACATTGATGTTCGATGCACTTATTTAAGCTATGTACTCTTCAAAGTGATTCACGTGTCTCACCTTGTATTCCTTAGCATGGAAGCTCAGGCTGAGTAAAAGCATCTCTGTAAAGGCATTTCTCACGAGCTCTTATGAGGTAGGATTTGGACAGGAGGCTTCAAGATTCCTAGCCCAGGCTCTAAATCACTATGCTATTTCCACCTGGATATATTTGTTTAAGGTACACCTATCTCTGCCTAGTGAAAAGCCTTCCTGAAAATGAGATATCTGTTCTCATCCTTCCTGAAGTTGCTGGAGGGCATGAGCGACATTCACTGACTTCCTCGTGGCCCGACCCCTGTTCTCCGGCATCTGACATATGTACTCCAAAAGCTCTATTGTCCTTGAGGCATGAGCCATTAGGCTGTCACAGGAACCACACTAGAAGGTCCGATGACTTAATCCCTTTCTTTCAGCCTGTCACACAAAGAATATAATAATCATTTGAACACTGAATCATATGCAAGTCATGACACTGATGTATACTATGCCGAAAGCAATGTGAGGTTCTGCCTTATGCCACTTAAGTACAGCAGCGGATGAGATTCTTTGCCTTGTTGGGTCAATAGAAGTGTTGCCACCAGGTGCCATGAGACCTTTAACAATTCCACAACAGTGTGGGCTGCAGGTGAGCAAAGTGACCTGGGGCAAGCAGGGCATTTTCATGTCACTGCCTATCCTGTCATTCTGGCGGCAACTACTGACTGCAGCTGACCCAAGTTGCTTTCCTGAGTCTGCCTGAAGGTGATGCAGCCATGAAGGTGATACCTTTAGTCTGATATAGAAATGACCTTGGTCAGCCATAAGCATCTGAGGCAAATGGGAAGATACCCTGGGGAAAGCAGGGAGCAAGAGAATAACATCCCCCCCACTCCATTCACAATGCTCTCCCTGCATACGATATCTTTAAAGTCATCTGAAAGCACTAATAGACATGTCATGAGTTTAATGGACTATCCTCCCAGAAAAGTGAGGTAAGGATCCTTGCTTTGGACTGACTGACTTCTGGGTAAATATGCAGAGGATTACACTGTGAAGAATATAGAATATGCTATACCAACCTTTTCTGTGGGTTCTTCAATGAACTCATTTAAAGTAGCAGCCCAAGAAAATCTCCACTTTGGACCTCTTTGCAAGAGAACAATTACAACCCAATGTTCCTTAACTTATTTGGAACTTACTTTGATGTTTAACTTATTTTTCCTGCTTCCTATTTCCTTTGTACTCTTGTCCTCATTTTCTTCTGATAATTTATTTTCTTTTGTTTCAACACTTCTTATTACCAAGTTGTTCTTCAGCTTTTCACATATTTATCACACCTCATACCTCTTTTACACTGCCTTTAAGTTGCTACGTGAGCTTGCATTGAATCTATGGATTTTTAGATAAATCCACCTTATTGGATTTTTAACTCTATGGAATGCATCAAACTGATTTATTCAAGCTTGCTTTGTTTGATGTCAGGTAACTTATTACATCTGATTTTTTAAAAAAAAGTTAGTACAGGGATATCAGTGAGAAGTTAAAAGAAAATTCCTTTGTAGGGGAAAACTCATCTCCTTTTCATTAGTCAATTTATGACAAGAAAAGTAGTCTGACATTTAACTTGTTTTGATGATTGAGATGAAATGAACTTTTTAATGATTTTATGGGCTGGTATTTTCACTACAAATGCTTACGAATTATTAGACATTCCACAAACAGTTTATTGATTGGAAATATATGCCGGCATGTCATATTGGCTAGGGGGTGGATCGTATACTGATCTTCATCATTCTTTCACCAAAGCATCACAGAACAGCTTCTGTGCCTGAGGGCGTGAGCCAGTGTCGTCTTTCTTTGATGCCCAGACATGAGTATCCAGCGCAGGGTGCAAGTCCCAGCAGCAGTGATCCTGGCACCCTGCTGCCTGCACACCCATGTCATCTAGATAGCCATTTTGGCCATCTAGGGGAGTGGGAGTGAAGGAGGCTTGGATTGCCATTTGGGCACAGTGGAAGCCCTTGGCTCAGGCCGCCTCCTTCTCCTGCTCCACAGCACGACCCTGGAAAGGCAGCCGTCAAAGTTCTTTCCACACCCGCTGTGAGTGGGCCTGTCAGGGGCTTGGTGATCAGATTCTCAGTTCAGGACTTCAGAGCTGGTAAACTAAGTATGCCTACGCCCCCATCCAGATTCTTTCAGGAGATGGGAAGATTGTAGCCCAGGGGTGCCTTTATTGCATTAACTACCAGAGATAGAATATTCCACTCCAGAATGTTCCACTTTGACTTATTATTCAAATGTAATACTGCTCAGTGACAGTTGTTTTCTCCTTGAAAAATAGCAGGAAGTGAATCAAGAGATGGGAAATCAAGCCACCAGTCTCATAAGAAGCTTTGCTGGTTTTATTGATATTTTTCCTATCTGTTTTCCTATTTTTACTGTTATTTTTTTATTTTACTGTTCATTTTATTGGATATATCTTATTTGGTGCAAAGGCAGCATACACTGGGCCCAGACTTAGCCATGCTCAGAGGACACCTATTGAAATGAATGCACGTCAGTTAATCATGGCTAATTTGTGAAGGCCATTTCAATGGATCCACTTCAGGCAGGATGACATTTGGTTCCAGTCCTTTGAGTCCAGTGTGGGATTCCCTCCCAGCTCAAATAGCACTTTTTGGGGATGGTTCTTCCTCAGTGGAAGAAAAGGTCTGCTTACTTCTCTGCACCTGAGCGGCTCACAATAATGATCAGTCCCCCAGCTGAAGCCATTTGAAAAATCTGCAATTCTTTATACCACTAAGTATGGGAGGCCTCCAGTCTGTGAGCTGAATTTAGCCTGCTGTGCTGTCCTAAGAGGTTTATGTGTTCTCAGAAGAGATTCCTTCCCATCTCTGAAGATCAACTTTTCAGAGTCTGGTGCTGCCAACTCCCTTTTGTGGGGAAGGCAATGGAGCAGCGACTTGGCTTTGCCCTGAGAAAGGCCAGGCAGGGCAAAGCTGGCTCTGCAGATGGGGCCTTGGCTAGAAGGGCTCTTCCATCCTTTTGGCTGGAGACCCAGGTTGTGGCTCACCCCAATCTCACCAAGCACTCAAGGGAAGGAACTGAGGGAGGCAACATGGCCACTGGACCAAAACAAGGTAGCAACCCCTGCTGTATGGACATGTTCACACGTGTGTAGGGCTGCTCTGCTGAGGCCAGCTATTTAATTGAAATTCCTGGGCTCTTATATCATGATTAAACATGGGATTTTGTTTTGTTTTCTCCTACTGCAATGATTTCTGAGCTGTTTTGTTTGTCTTGCCAGAACACTGTTTGATTTCGTCCTCTGGAGCCGTGTTTAATCTGCGAGCTGCACGAAAGGGGCTGCATGAAGAAACAGAGAACTTTTCATCCTTTTTCTCCTTTAAATACCGGCACCACCAAAGGGAGCCTCAAACAAGAATCAAAGTGTTACCATTACACTGAATACACCAGACAAGTTGCTCTGTCTTGTCAAGTGAGCTGCCCTGAAGTAAACATTTCTTCCCTTCCCTTCCCTTCCCGTCCCTTCCCAGTGAAAAAGAAAAAAAAAAAAAAAACATGGCTTGGTTGTAATTTAAGGGAAGAAAAAATAACATTCCCCACCACAGCATAAGCCTCCTTGATGATGCCCAAATGTGGAATTTTATGAGTTCTCTGTTCCCGATTCTATTTTTTGATAACTAAGAAATTGCAATTGTTGCAGCAAAGTTTCTGTGCAAAAGAATGCTCTGGCTTTCATCTGGGCCTGCAGCTTTATCTGCAACTTTAATCAGTATACAGTGTAAGGTTTTCTCTGACATTTGTAGCAGCATTCCTGAGATTGATGTTGCCGCCCATTATTATACAGGAGAACATTTGATACTAAAGGTTCCCAGAGCTCCCATCAGCTTTCTATAGTATGTCTGCTCTCTTGACATTTAATGTCCCTAAAGCTTGATATGGTCTGATAACTTCAACATGCCATGTGCTTTGGGGAATGGGGGGCGGGTGGGAAGAAAGAGCTGAGGCATCTCTGCTTTTACATTGAGATTGTCACTGTCGACATTCACAGTGCTAAAATTTGTCACTGCTTTATTCAATTAGAAATGAAATGCCATATGCCGGTGGAGTAGATCTGTCTGAGAAAACCCAGATTAGAAGACTCTCCTTAGAAGTAACCCGAATTTGCCTTATTTCCCCTTCCTCCCCCGCCACCCCAATTCTTCTCAAGATACAGATCAGAGGCATTAATAGTAGTAGTGGTAGTGTTGAAATACTGCACAGAACTCTGGAAATAGATTCAGTGGAAGAGAGGAGTATAAATGCACAGAGCCATGCTTCTGCAGAGGAGGCTGGCAAGGGGATCCTTGTTCATTGCACCTCTTCTTTTAAGCCATATAGGAGGTTTCTAGGCGCTAGCCATGGTGCTGATAGGTTTCCCACTCTGGGGCACCATGGACAGAATCTAAAATGCTGCAAAGAAAAGCTGCAATGGCTGAGGAGCACCAGCGACAGAGATGTCAATATCCCCTCCTGCTGCCTTAATGTGTTTGGACCAGAGATGAGGGAGAAATCCTCAGATCAGTTCAGGCTTGTATAAATCCAACTTGTGGATTCCTCAGTGGACCACCTTTTGGGGAGATGTGTTGAATCTGTGAACTTGTGGACTGCTTTTAAAACATTTTAGGGTGGGCTTTGTAAGTGCACAATAGCATAAATATGCATTAGCAAAGAGGGCTGTGATTCTTGTACAAAAATCCAGTTTTGTCAATTAGCACATGATAGATGCCTGAAAGCAGATGGAACAGATTTAACAAAATCCGTAGTTCCCTCATTTGGCCGCAGTACTTATGACTTCCAGCTAGGCTGCACTGGCCATGGGGAGCTGAGGCATGAGAAGATAAAGGGGAGCTGTGATTATGATCTCATCTTATTTATTAATGAAAATATGTATAGACTGCCTGTTAAGCATACGCTCCTCAAAACAAACAAACATGTAAACAATGTAAACGACAACAAAAGCTGTCACGTAGAAGAGAACAAAGACTTCTTTCCTGTTCTTCCAAAAGGGCAGACTAGAAGTAGTGGGTGGAATTCAAGGACTGGGGTCTCAGCTAAATGGTTGGGGAAACTTGCAATAGCAAGAGCTGCTCAACATTGAAACAGAGACTGGTGGGGAAGTCTCCTTTGCAGTGCAGGTATTTCAGCAGAGGTTGAATGGTTCTCTGTCAGACAGGCTGAAAGTGGAAGGTTCCAGCACTGAACATGGTGTTAGAGTAGATAACTCTCAATTCTAGAGCCTTTCGACTCTAGCATTTTATGAGTCTATGATATATTGCAGATATGATCTAATTCACAAGTATGCACACTGCCAGTATATTCATGGGCTTGAGGCTTTTTAAAAGACATCCATTTCCTCTTCGGATACACTCATGATATCTCTTTAAAATGCTTTAAAACAAAAGAAAACTTGGGAACTATTTTCCACATTGGAGCCATAGGCTTCACTGTCTATGTAAATCATCATCTTGCATAGAACAAACTGAATACCCCGTTGCGTGGGAAAGTGGCTTGCATGCTTGTTAGATTTTTCATGTTCAGAATAAGATACCTCTTTCACCCCTTGAGAATGTTAAAAGAGCCCTGCATAAGTTGTTAAGGCAGGAAAAAGTGATTTGTCTAAGAGTTTTTCCCAATCTAGTGCTCCCTTTCCAGATATGTTGGACAGCAAAGCCCATAATTCTCAGCCCTAACATCCATAATTGTCCATGCTGATTAGGGATCATGGGAGTTGCAGTCTAACACATCTGGAGAACAGGTAAGTCTGGAGCTAGAGTCCAGGAAATTTTATTACTGAACAGGAAGATGAAACTGAGTTCCCCATAGTCAGACTGAAGCTCCTTACCGCTCAAGACATTGGGATAAATCAACGGACTGACCATAATTTGCACATTGTGCGATTCACGAATAGGTATGAGCTTATGTAACAGACTGCCAAGCTTGTGATACCCTGCAAATTTGCTGTGCCTCCCCCCGACCCTATCTAGCAGGCTGCAATAATCATTTTGGCTGTGTCTTGAGGGTTCAGCATGAGCTCATGGGTCACTGCTTTCATTTATCGAGCTCATCACAAAGTGCAGTGGCAGCAAAGTCACCCACTGCGCTTCCTTCCACCAGAGCAAATCACATGGCAAAGCTGCATAGGTGGTTTGCTCGGGGAAAGTAGAGCTGGAGTCATGAGCACAGAGACTAGTTTGGTTTTTGCAGCTGTTCGCGGTGCGGACAGTTTACATGGATATTTGCTGCATTTAAGAGCTAAGTGTGGTTGCTAAAAACTATTCTTTGGGACTGTTTAATTCTAGGTTAGCAAATATCCCGCTTTTGTGACAGGGAGCAGCAGAATGTGGAACTGGGGGTCATTCTGCTCTAGGAGAGATTTGCTCCTAAATATTTGGAGCTTTGAGGAGCACTTTGTATGCTTGTTTTTACTGTATATTCTTCAGTATTTTCATATAGAGTATTGAATGCATACATTTTCCTCTGTAGATGCTTACTAAGCAGTTCCCACACACTTCACAGGACACCTGAATTGAGGGGAAACTCAAACCCCCCTCCCCTGGATTTTACAGCACCATTTGAATAGCAAAAAGTAGGTGGGGTGAAACTGTATGCCATTTATATGAGTATCAGTTAATTTTAGCTGTGGTGGTGGTGGTGGTGGGGTGATGGCTTCTGTTACTGTATTTTATTGGTTAGCTATTCACCACAATTCCTTAGATCAATGCTGTATCTGAAGCTTTCTGGGGATAAAATGGCTGCCCAGCTGCTTTGAAGAGAACTCTCCTGTAGCGAATCCTGTGGTGAGCCACCTGTGGTGGCAACAAATATAGTAAAAAAACAGACCAAAGGATGCTGTCGTCACTCCTGAGAAAGAGAAGTCTTCTCCCCAGGAACACAGCAGCAAGTTGCACCACCAGCTCTATAAAATTAGCAAAATGATTTCTTGTTGGGAGACCAAAAGTTAGCGATATGCAAAAATGTCATTTCTGTTTATACATCATCCACATACGAACAGTTTGAAAGCCCAAATGCAAATTCAGATGGAATAAATGACACATTTTATGCTCTACTCTGTGGCGAAAATAAGTATATTTGGGTTAAATGTGCATTTTCTATGCAAAATATTCACTTTTCCGATTTGGTGTGCATCTTCCACTCAAAATATACACTTTCTCCATGTTTCAAAAACATTGAACAACTGGACATAGGGAATGAGGCTAGCCAAGCTTCAAGGTGATGACTGGTGGATCATGATTCTTCTCTTCCCTCTGTAGGAATTTGCCAGAGCCTGTGCACTTCTGTACAGGATTTGACAGCAGAACATGAGAAGGAGAGGTGGGAATGCCCTTCCTTTCTCCCATCTGAGCCTGTGGCCATGTAAACCAAGCCAGTGTCCATGTAGCCCAATATGCTGTTCTCACAGTGGACAACCACCTGCCTGTGCAAACCCTCCAAGCAGGGCATGAGTGAAATAGCAGCACCCCACTCATGTTCGGTAGAAATTGGCACACTGCAACTGAGACTGGAGGTAATTTAGATGCATCATGACTGGGAGCCATTGGAAGCCCTTTCCTCCATGAATTTGTCTGATCCTCTTTTCAAGCTGTCAGGTTTGTGACTATTGCTACACTTTGTAGCAGTGAATTCCATAGCTGAACTATGCATCACATGGAGAAGTATTTCCTTTTATCTGCCCTGAGCCTCCCACTGTTCACTTTCATTTCTCTCCTTGAAGACAACTTACAGCTTTCAAAGTTTTTTCTGAGCCTAACTTGGGAGAACTTCATTGGCATCTCTAATCAAACCAGCCTTGAACAATTGAAGGATAAGATTATCATTTGCTATTGATTTTGTGCTTTATTCAGTGAGGGAATTGTCCCATAGTATAAAGTCAGAATGAATTGATCAAAGTAATGTATAACCTAAAGGGCCTTTGGGAAAGCATATGAAAGAAGAAGTGTGTTCATCAGAGAATCTCATTCATTGAATGAACTGGTTATGCCTAAAGATAATGAAGATAATTTGTTCTTGGCCTTTCAAGAATGAACTGCAAGTCTTTGAGATGTTGGAAATGGATTAATGAAGGCACAAACATACAAGTCCTATTTAACGATTCATTTGTATACAAGTGGACTTATGGAGAGGGATGGCCTCACCTCTGACTGCTTAAATGTTGCATTTATGGGGAGTGTTAAGTCTGCATGTGTGTACCATTCTGTACACATAACCAGCTACCCTGGGATATGGAAAGTACCACATAGTACCCGACTATGGAATGTGCTCCCCAGGGAGGTCCACCTGGCGCCATCATTATATTTTTTTGGCCCCAGGTTAAGACCTTTTTATTTAATCAATATTTTAATATGTTTTAATATTGAATTTTATTATTGTATTTTATTAACTTGCAGCCAGAGTGGGTTGTCAATTTATTTATGCTGCAAGCCATCCAGAGATGTAACTAATTGGACGGCATACAATTTTTATAACTAAATAAATAAATAGAAGCTGAACACCTGCTTCAAATGAAACCTGAATGTGGAGTTGGTGGTGCACTTGCAAGCCTTTCAGACCATGCCCAAAATGAAGTGGTTCTTGTCCAAAGCGAATGAAGTAAATTTGCAAGTCTTGGTGGGTGGTTCAATTAAATTTTGTGCAAGCACCAAATGGATAGAACTTTTCTACATGCAAGCTCTCAATTAAAAAGGCCAGGGATGGGGTAGAAAATGCTATCCCATGAGAGATAGTTCTAGTTTCCTATCAGAAAATGATTTTATCAGGCCTTCCCTGTCAAAATGCTCTTTAGAAGGTTATTTACATAGCATATCAGAAGTTCTTATGGTATTTTTCAGGGCTCTTGCCGACTTAACTCTGTACCTTCAAGCAAGCTGTAAATGTTGTCACTTTGGTGGCCCTCTCTGAGCCAAAATGTACATAAGAATTGAAATATTTAAAATATTTAATACAGACTGGTAGAGAGATGATAGTTCAAATTTTAAACCCTGCAACTTGTTTTCTTGAATTTTGTTTGGAACTGAATGAAGTTGCATGGAACTTATAATCTATCACTAAGTTGTCATATTTATTCAAATTGCTCACAAAACTATAGAGAAGGCAGGGCATCCCTTTAAAAGGAATAATGTTAAGGGTCCTTCACAGAACAAAAACCAAAATCCTACATTTATTTGTATGACATTTTGCATGCTTAATTAGAAAGGGAATTGACACCTGCACATATCTCTATTTCTGTCAACAATTTAAAAAGATAGGACTATTTCATTGAGTGCCCCATTTTAGTCGGACATCTGAGGCTTTGTGAATAAAGCCTCCACTTTAAGGCTCCATCTAGAGAGAGATGAGCTGAAATAACACATTATTAAAAGCAGCTTTTTTTCCGTACACGCCCCTGTCCGGTAGCACAAGCAGCATAGTAGTATTGGAACATTCTGATGCAGTGTGCAGAGGTTCCTTCAAAAAGGGGCACTCATCTTTTAGGGCACAATCCTATGTCTGTTAGACATCATCTAGACCAGCAGTTCCCAAACGTTTTTGGTCATGGAGCCTTTCTGAAGTAATTTTTCCCCCAGTGGAATCCTAATGCTACCCCTGAGTTGATTAAGCCTTGTGAACCCACACGTTCTTCCTTCTTTCATCTGCTCCATTTGCCTGAGTGCGTTGCATAACACAGTCCATTTGGAAATAAAGAGAAAACAATTTAAATATACTTTAAATAAAGCAATTATAAGGTAATGCCTCAAATGAATGCCTCAGTTATTCCCAACACTATGCAATAGAGGCCCAAATTTTTGTGAACTGTCCTGAGAGGCTAGTGGTGGATGGGGTAGAAAAGCTTTTATGATGCATTTGGTTGTTTGCTGCCTGGACGCCAACTGGCAATTGAATAGTTGGCCTCTTGTGGTTTCGTTTTAAAATCAGTTTTAAATTTGATTTGAGATTTTTTTTTTGCAGAACCCCTAGGACGCTTTTGTGAAACACCATAGGGTTCCACAGAACACAGTTTTGGAACAACTGGTCTATATAACCATAGAAAAATTAGAAGTTCCACCGCAGAAACACCCTCTGAGCTTAAAACTGGGATCCCAAATTCAGAGCACCACACTCCTCACACTTCCATAGCTAGCATGGAAAGGGGGGGCATCAGCTTGTGACTCCAGCGTTGAAAGAATGACCCCAAAGATAGTGTTGGGTGCCATTTTTTAAAAGATTTTTATTAAGATTTTTAAATTACTGCTAAAAACATCAGTCATCAAATACATCAGACGTACTGGGTCAGCCCCCTACTACATATTTTTTAACATTTCATAGTCATAATTAAATCCATTTATAACAACTTAAAGACATCTTTAAATCTAAGCCAAGTCCCATTTCTCCAGCCAATAATAAAAAAGTTCCCAAGTTTGATAGAAGTTGGGGTGCCATTTCTAAGGGTAGATATGATCTCTGCCAGGACACCATGTTTCAGCATGTTCTTCCTGTGCACTGCAGCAAAAGGCTTACATGGCCAAAAGTAGCCATCTAAGTCATTTGCAGGTGGGAAAAATGTGGACGCAACCTTTGCCTCCAGTATCTCCCTGCCTTCAATAGGGTGTTCACATTTTCCAGGTCTGGAGGCCATGAGCCTCATTGGACCACACTGCCTAAGAACTTCTAGTTTGCTTTCAACATTTCATTATTATTTTCAATAACTCCCAATGGTCAGGGTCAGGCTCTTTTCTGTGTATTCTTTTGTACCCAAGTGAACATAAAAATAGGGCATTGGATACATGCCCTTCATGCAGAGATGGGCCTTGTAAACATAATTAGTCAGACTTCTACCTACTTCTGAATCATTGTTACAGAGAGGGTTCACACTGAAAGCAGCTTTATCAACACACTGGGTAAATTAAAAAGCTTTTAGCAGAAGGTGCAGACAAATTAAGGGAGTAATTGCCATGCAGCAGAGGTGGGGGGGTTGGGATCACAATATAGAAGAAATTAATGGCTGAACCAATCAATTAGAAAGCAGAATCATGCAAAATGTAGAACAATGCTATTAACAGAGAAACAAAGCACAGGAATATCATAAAATGAATGAATATATAGTCTTGTTGTAAGCAGCAAAGAGCCATCAATATCCCATTATAATTTTGGCCATGTCTCTGAATCAATCAATGCTTTCAGAAATGTGACAACCTCAGTTTTATCAGGGAAGCAACAATGCAATAAAATGAAACAAGTATTGTTTCTGGTTTCAGCCTTTTCACCATTTTTTGAATAGCTTCGTGAAAACACCAGTAATAAAGGAAAACTGGGTAATAGGATATGTACATTAATGCATATTCAACCTCCTCATCAAATACAAAGATGCAGCTAAGGTCTTGTCTAGCTTGGCCATTAGTCTAGCAACTTGTATCATTTCACTATAGTCTTGTGTTTTTTCTAAGAAGAGTTAATTGTTAGCTTAAAAACCCAGTCTGGACAGATTAGCAATTCTTCCTAATCATATTGTGAGGTGGTTTGAACACAGTGCACTGTAAAAACAGCAGAACATAAATAATATTTAACTGATTAGCAATGTAAATAGCAAGAAAACCAGCCTACACAATCGTACCTATGAGGATAAGAATATTTACCCACAGCTCCCTGAGAGGTTGAGTTCATTCTGCCAGTCAACCTTCATTTCTTCCATAAATCCTTCCCTGAGTACCTCAGCATAGGGCTCTTTCTGAACTGTTGAAGAAAGGCAAGATAAATATGTATGTACAAACAGATCTATCTATATATAGGGCACATGAAAACTGCTTTAGGGCACATTCCTATGGCCACTAGATGCTGTCTCAGTGGCCATAGGATAGGTTGAGGTCCCAGTTCTGAGCAAGAAAATGCATTTCTCACAGCCAAGGCCCTGCTGGCTATGTCTCTAGAGCTGCACATTGACTTCGGAGCTGGTGCTGGAGATGGGCCCATTCAAGGATGTGGGAAGGGAAGGAGGAGTGCAACTCCACCAGGATATGAGGAATCCTGGTGGTGCCTCAGTCCCTTCCCTGTGGGAGCAGGGGCAAAAGACATAGAGGGCTAAATCAACAGTTTGTTTTTGCAAGGCAGGAGAAATTCACAGGCAGCTTTGCCCCTCCGCTCTTCCTGCCCTCAAATGAATGCCTGTAATCCTCTGAGAGTTGTGACAGCCACATTGGATGGTGTGCTTAGTGGTTTTTAATCCATTTCAATGCAATTACAGGGTATGTTAAACTTTGATCAGAAATGAACCTTTCACATATCTACAGGATTTGGAAAACTCTAAGGGCTGTGTGAACCTTTTTGGAAGAATCCTGGCCCTACAACAGTCTTTCCAACTCCAATTAGTGAATTTGTCTCCATGCTTGTTTCTATTAGCTCTCCTCATCTGTTCTGCTATATTAGTTCCTTTCCCCCATGTATGTATTATAGTCACAGTCACAAGTATTGAAGGTTTTAGAACTGATGCAGTAGTACCTGGTATTTCCTGGTCAAGATATTGGATGAATTGCGAATTACTAGACATATACTGAATCAGACTACTAGTATTCCTGTAACCATATTGTCTATTTTGACTCATGGCTTTTTCTCAGCCTTCTTGTCTAAGATCCATTTAATAATAGGTAAATGAACGGGAAAATTCTTCTTTGTACAGCATGTATTCAACCGCTAATCTATGGTTCCATCTCACTATTTAACATATTAATCTCAGAAATGGATCAAAGGGTGTATAAAATTATTACAGAAATACAAATCTCCATCATGTTAGGAGTTAAGATGTGTTTTGTGGATGTGGTACTCTCACATGAGGGGGTACGCCTTCATGGACACTAAGCCCCTAATACAGGGGTCTCAAACTCAACTTACCTGGGGGCCGCTGGAAGTAGAGTCTGGGCCGCATCAAGTATTCCACCACCGCAGTGGTGGTGGGCCGCTCATCCTGTGGCTGGCCCTCCCCCCCATGACCCACCCATCCCAGCAGTTGGCCCACGGGCTGCAAGTTTGAGACCCCTGCCCTAATAGCTTCTCACCAGGACATGGCCCCTTCACCAATAGCATAATGGGGCATCCTTCAGTTGATCCTTTGAGGCCTCCTTATGGTGTTCTGCTGTAATCCAACACATTGTACTTCATTGTCCTTGTCTTTTTCCCCCTTCTCTTCTACTCCTGTAGAATATAGGGGCCAATCCTATACACAGCTATCTGAGATTAACCCCCTTAAATACAGTGAGCCTTATGTCTGAGGAGATCTGGATATGTGTGTGCCAAGTGCTCCTCCCCTTATGTACCTTTTCTGAGGCAAACAAAGTAGAGTCACAACTACTTTTAAGGGCAAACTTTACTTATTTTATCCAAGCAACCTTGAGCAACACCAGCCACCCAAGAACTCAATAATTGACTACAACTAATGCACTTGTGTAATGAATGGTTAAAGAGACACATTTGGCTTTAATGGACCTTTTACTTCTGCAGTGAAAGATTTCAAGAGTGGAGATTTACCTCTGGCATCTGGTGTAGCACCTGCCTCTAATGGAAAGCTACAACTCTCTTTTAAAAAGTGCTTCTTCCTCTCATGGATGCCCTTGCAGATCTATTGGTTTCACCTGTCCCTACTAAGGAGTTTGTTCTCTCAAATCTCATTAAGTACCCACTTATGTGTCAAACTTCCTTATGCACACCTGCAGTCTTGAAACCCTTCATGAAAGACAACCTTATGTTGTGAAAAAGGTGACTTTTTTTGTAAAGCAAACTTCTGACTAACCACTGAGGTATTAGGCACATACCTTAGCCAAAATATTTCCCCTCACATACAATAGCTTTGTAAATTAGTTATTTCTGAGGATAGCTATAGTTTAACCATTTTTTAAAAGTTGATTGATCACCTGCCTTTTAACCAATTAATGCATTGATTACTTTTAATGGATGTGTTTATTTCCAGTACCTCTGCACAGTTGCCTTTTAAATATCAAATAAAGGGTAAAATAACCTGCAATTTAATAAACAAAAGTTGCCATTAATCAGAAGAAGCATATATCTTCAAAATGTTATTTCTTATTACCAAGTTGCACTTCTTTAATAAATAAGAGCTTCTTCATTAAGCATAAACAGACACAGGAATGTTTAGATAAAATCTACTTTCCAACTCAGAAACCGCATATTGAATAATTACATCAAATTGATCAGAATTTCCTTTGGGAAGGTCAGCCATATGGCAAGCAAAACTTGGTGGACTGAAATCATCAGAGCTCCCAACAATTGAAGAATGGAAAAATAGACTAGCGGGGTATGCAGTGATGGCAAAGTTAACCAACTATGTAAACAGAAGACCATTAGAAGAATTTAATGACAAATGGAAATTTTACCATGCTCAGTATGATTGATGGATTTTGAAGGGAGTTTGGAAAGAATTAAAAAAGAAGAAGCATTAGAGGAATTGAAGCAATCGGAAGATTTGTTGTTGTATAGGTCAATGATTTCCTTTTTGCTAAACTCCCCAACAGGGTTGAAAGTCAGAAAGACCGATAAATTTGGGTGGGTTGAAAGTTTTGATAGTACTAGTTGTTTTTGTGCAACATTCCCTTGGCAATTTTGTTCATTTCAGCTTGTTTGCTTCTTATTTGTCTCTCTTTTTTCTGTATTTGTTTTAGAAAATAAAATTTCATTAAAAAAAACTTGGTGGACTCAAATATTGTACTGAAATAGACTGCAATGATTCTACCAGAAACAGCATCCTTGTGACATGTGATCCATATTCTGTCTGGAATATACTGAAATGTTTATCCATGACCTTTCTATATTATTGCAAGTTTTCATTGCCCAGGCACCTAGGCCTACTTCTGGGATGGCGTCATAGAAATGCATAAGATGACAGTCACAGTCCAAGGCCATCAGCATCTTGTCCAATACGCCCTAGCCTGGCTTCCCCTCCAAACCTTTTCTTGTTCTTTGAGCAGGACCAGGAATGTGGGGCTGGCTGCTAATATAATTTCCCACAGAATCAGAAATATTGTGGGAACATAGATTGGTAGCTAAACATAAGATTGCATTCTGTTCAGAGTATTGCTTCCTACCTACTGCTAAGGGTGCTACAGCTCATCAGTGGAAGGGAAGGAATATCATAAGGCAGCCCTCTCAAGCCTGGAGCCATTCCGGTTTGAGTCCTCGAAGTACGTAGCTCCTCCTCCTCCTCCTCCTCATTCAACTTCTATAATACACCCATAGCCATAGGTTTTCCGAGTGGTTTACATTTCCAACGATAAAAGCAAATATACATTTTCAAATCCATTGGTATTCCAAATACAATTTACAATAAATTCCAAATACATTTCCAAAATAAATATACAACAATAAAACAAATATTAAAATATCTACCATATAACAATGCAATAGAATCATAGATTAAAAATACTGAGGAACCCAAAGGAAATAACTACAAAGGCTAATAAATTAATCCAAGAAACAACAGTCCACCTTAGTCCACCAGCCAGAAATCCTAGCCTGAGCAGCCCCGATATTACTGAAAGTTCAGGGATTATACCCCATGTGGTAGCCATAGGGTAATGTAGTAAGTGCCTTTGTTTAACCTCATGTCTGATGCTTATGAAATTAATATTTCACAAGTCTACAATGTTTCAGTCCTAGTTTTAGAAGCAATACAGTTGCTGCATTCGAACATAAAAGGAGCAATGCCTCAGCCCCATATCTGTGTTGCAGTGGCCAGTTGCTGTAACCCATAAGATCATTGTATATATAGGCCGGCACAGATACAGTGGGCAACACTGTAGCCTAAGATATTAAAGTTAAGCATTTTTTTGCAGTTAATGAGCTTGATCTGAGGCTTAGAGAATGTAAATGGAGGTACATTTGGAGGGATGCCTCCAATTCTGTATTTCAAATCTCTGTATTTCAAACCTCAAGTGTTTATGCCTCACAAGATCTTATATCTGTTGCAGAATCTTGCACCAGTGACCCATGCTTTAGTCACCTCTCAGTTGGGTTATTGTAATGTGCTCTACATGGGTCTGCTTTTGAGGATGGTCTGGAACCTTCATCTGGTTCAAACCAGGGCAGCGAGGCTGCTGATGGGGACTGGCCATACAAACATGTTACACCAGTCCTCTTTCAACTACACTGGTTAACAATTGAAGTCCAGGCCTGATTCAAAGAGCTTACACTGCATCAGAATGTCCTAAATTATTTTTTTTTCAGTCATCACTTCAAGGCCTGATATATTACTGATATGTCAGAGTAAAGGTTATGTGTTAGTCATAAAATTTTAAGAAGAAAAAGTAAGTGTGGCTTGGAAAACCACACTGTAGTTTGGAATCTTCCTGCTCATTTACAAAAATGAATTATCCTGTATTCCATGATGATTGAGCATCCCCAATCCTTGGGCTTGTCTGGAATGTTTTTGTCCCCTTCTGATTTTTCCCTTCTTGTCTTCCTAAGCCTTCCTCTTCCTCTCCTCCTCCTCCTCCTTTATTTCATTACATTCTATTTCTATACTTCCCATAGCCAAAGCTCTCTAGGCAGTTCTCAAGATTCAAGTCACCCATCCAGATTTCATCCAGGCCTGACCCTGTTTAGCCTCCAAGATTAGGCAGGTGAAAGCTAGCTTATATGGAAGCTAATGCTTTTCTCCTTGTGTGAAAATGGTGTCACCATGTGAAGAGTAAGGCCCCTGCTGGTCTTTAGGATTCCTTCTGGGGGACAACTATCGTACATTTTGTCAAAGCTTCAGGTGAAAGCCAGCTTGTATTGTGTTGTCTTGCTTCTGCGGAACTAGCAGCATGTGTCATGTGCTCAGTTCATTTCTGGTCTGTACCTTTAGTTTCTTCAAAGGATCAAATTACCAGCATTACCATACGTGAATAATCTTGACACCTCTATTCCAACTGATGAACACATTTCTGTGAAAAGTATAGTGTCCGTCATGGATGAGCACAGCTACATCAAGATACAATTTAGTTTTCTGAAATGCCGTGGAAGATCTCACAGAAGCAATTGGAGTCTCCTGGCAGCTCTACAAACTGCAACACATCTGAGAAAATATTCATAACAAAATTCACTAGGGGATGTCAGATTCTCTTCTAATGCTATGATAAATGTGAAGTTCACCAGAATGAGTATTAACTGTATTCTGTTCATGGGAAAAGAAAGTTTGCCATGTTGGATATAACAGTTGACAGGATTCAATACAATCCTTGCAAAATGATAAAAGGTGCAAGGCTCAGACTATACACATTTTGAACACTTGTGTCTACACTCTCTGAAAACGTACTTCCTATTTAACTATACAGGAACCATTTCAGTAGATAATTAGAATCATATGGATGGCAATGAAGAGGGCTCCGGGAACCCTAACAACCATTTTTTAGTTACAAAATAATAAAATAACTTGTAGGGGAGAACTGGCACATGAGTGGGAAAGATGTTTAACCCTTTCTTCATCCATCCGTTTTTGTCCTGCAAAACCCTCAGTGATTTCTCCCCAGATTCTATTCCAAGATATTTCACATAGTAGCAGTGGAGAGTTGTAGCGAGAGGGAAATAATGTGCAGAGGCAAGCTTTAGCAGATGTGCATAAGTCTCCCTTCACGAACGTAAGACCTTGGAAACCAGGATGACTGTCCCCATGGAAGAACCCCTAAAGAGCTATATAGGAAAAGATATAAGGCTCCCTCCATGGGGGAACTAGGATTGCTCTCACCATAGCGGAAACTGCCATGCACCTACATCCATGCCATGCATAGTAGGGAAGTGTGGCCATTTCAGTCTTTGTACACACATTGTGAAAATGTCTCCCCCAAATGTGAGCAGGAGAAATTCAACTGAGCACAAGGTAAAAGTATACACTTGCACCTCCAAAAATGTGCATTTCTCCCCAACCCCACATTTTCATGTTTTATCCTCTTGAGGAAAGTACACATTTAGGCACTGGTGCTTGGAAAAGTGTGCATTTCCCATGTTGAAAATGTCCAATTATCTTGTTCAATTTTTTAAAAAGAAAGAAAATTCACAATCAGGAGTAAGACCATAGGAAGACAAACACTGAAAATAGAGAACCTTGACAAACTCCAGATTTTTCCTTCTGCTGGTGGTTCGTTCCCATTAGACCAAAGCCAGCTGGGCTATGGAATAGTCTAGGAGGCAGAGCTGGACAGCTCTGTCTCAAGACCCATTCATATATCCATATCAGACACCTTGCAGAATATTGCAAATAACAGGAGGAAATTTTCCATGCAAAATCTAAGTTTGTTGGATAGCCAGCTCCGTGATTGTGAAATATTTCCAGTTTGGCAAATACATTACAGATGTTTACAGGGAGGAGTTCTTATACTTTCCAAAGGAGTAGATTTTGCATGGAAGAAATAGAAGAAAATACAGATTGTGCCCTACCCTCTCATTCCTTGAAATTCTGGAATTCCAGTAATTATTATGCTATAAACAATATATTCCAGAATAGCACACAGAAAAGAATATTCTCAAAATTTCACTTCATGCCATGGCACAATAATAACTTTATATTCACTGATGCATGCTTTGCATATCCCAGATCTGTAGCAAACTCATCCAGTGTAATAAAAACAATTAAGGATCTAATGTTCCTTCTTTTCTTTTATATACATTACATTTCTGACAAGCACTTCAACTGTCCAGGGATTGGCTTACTCTTGGAACATGTTAAAAATGTATTCAGCTCATTTTGAAAATGAACATCACAATACAAATAATTGTACGTTCATTAAGTTTCTAATGAATTTTTCATGAACAAACTCTGTGCTGCTGCAGAAACCAAACTTAGAAAAGAATGTAAAGTGCCATTTTGTTGGAGCTCCTTGTATTCTCCTTGGCTCGGTTTTCCAAGCTGGACTGGATGGATAGTGTTATGACATTGTCAGTATCCAACACTGGCAAATTGCACGTATATCTTCAAGCGAAGGATGCAGATAAGATGATATAAAAGAAACTGTGCTGGAGAGAAGAGTACCCAGGTCAGAGTTGATAGGTGACACATTCACTTCTACTCAAGGACCAGAGCCGACGTCTCAGGGGAAACACCTTGTTGCCTTCTTGCTTACTGAAGTAACTTGATAGATTACTCCTCTGTCCACCATTTTCCCATGTGAATGACCTAGCAGGGTCAGTTTCACAGAAGACACAGAAAAGAGGAGCTCAAAGGACTGGGCCGCAGGGAGTTCCATGTAGACCAACATCAGAACCTCAGTAGCACTGAAAATCCCCATTAAAGGAAGTCCAGGGCAAGTCCTCTAGGGACAGCCTAGAGTAGTGTGGGCAGCCCATTGAGCTGCATGGACATACTGGAATGCAAACAGAAAATACGGAATATGAAAATCAATACCCCAACACTCCTCAGCCACTGTCTTACCTGAAGCCCTGAGTTCTGACATTTTGTTCCTGAAACGCCTCACTTTCTGCTGCAAGTTCTTTCCATCCCTCCACACAGAAATGGTCTAAAATAAAGAGATGGACACATTTGGTCCAGTGACAGTAAACATGAAATCTCATGTAAATCATCATGTACATGTTGTCCTTTCTTTGCGTTTTTATTGGTTATAAACTGACCTGTACATTTTGAATTCGCAGCTGGTATAAAAATGAATTGAACATATAAATCCCAATCCTAACATATTGGTATGTTAGCAGAAACTGAAGGAGGTTTTCTAGAAGCATTACTGAGATGAAGTCATACTTAATTATATCACTAGCAACATATGTTAAAATTAGCTGATTGTCAAATGGTTTCAAAACAAGAAATGAGTGTTTAAAAATATGAACCAGAGAAACAATCTTGGCTGCTTCTGTCGGCCTTTCAGGAAGTGTCTGTGCTTCCATTCCTATTTTATATTCCTGGCATGGAGCTTGCATTATCTTTCTTTCTTAGTGGTCCCGAACAGACACAAATTGTTGTGCCAAAGTTCCAGGAGTATCAGATGTGATTGCTATCCATTCTGAAAACCTTTTCATTGTAGCAAAGTGTGAGGCAAAGGGCATAATCTGTGTATTAAGGATGGGTGCTAGCACAATACCACGAGGTAAATTGATATTGATTCATCTTCTCTGAGCAAACAGTTTTCTAACAGTGCAGAGGAAAGCTAGGAAGAGCTGCGCCTCTAAATACAAAGGCTAAAGTTGAGCAAATTTGCATTTAAATTAAAAAAAATCTTGATGGCTGAAATCAATGATAATAATCACGGAATTTAGCTTTCAAAACAGCACAACATTATACAATTATTCAGATTTGAAATAGCTGCCCTTAAAGTCCATGAAACAACCATAGAACAAACCAGACCTTATTATCTGGGATTTTAAAGACTCCTCCCTCACACACAAACCCAAGTCCAGTGGACCCTGACGTTTTAATTCACCTGCTTTAACTAGTACAAGTTAACATTGTGCCCCGGTAATGATATATTCTAAGTTCTTTTTCAGCATAAAGGCTTCAGTCATGACATCACTGGGAAATATGAAAGGCAAACATTTGGATATGGTGGTTTTATGCAAAACTAAACGGTGTGCCACTCATCACACAAATAATGTAATTCTCTATAAAATCTCCAATACGGTTCTGTGGATGCTGCCTGGCGTCAGAGTGATCATGCATTCAGGATGCAAGCATCACTCTGGGTGAGGAATGGAGCTGGCTGCCCCGGCTTGTATTTGCAGCATGGGCAGAGCAATCCTACCATGAGACCGGCCCCTCTGATCTAGCCTTAGCCTTACTGAATGTATTCCAGCAGGGCAAAAAGTGAAGAAGTGGGGGGCACCATTCTTTCCTTTTTAGGGTGTGGGAAGAATGGACTTATTTCCACCCCAGTGCAAGCAATAAGAGGGGTTTTTTAATGGCAATGTGATCTCGGTTCCACCATGCTACTAGGAAGTTGGCTGGTGACCACACACACTATTGTTCCTATTGGTAATGCCAATGACCGCAGAAGCTCCTGGGGCCAGAGACTAATCTTGGGGTGGCCTTAGGGCTTCATATTAGGCCAGTTGTTTGTAACTGACATATTAATTAGTAACAGTCATTAGCAATTGCCAGTTTGGTAATTGACTTACCAAAGCTTCATGCAATCCTTCGGCATCGACATGTGTGGCTCATCACAAGCTCGCACTGTGTCCCTTCGCTCATCCCTTGAACCATTGCACAATCGACCATGCAGCAAGGAAGGCTGCTTGGCACAAACAAGTAGGAAGGAGACACACACAGGCACTCACGCACATACATAAATTAAAAAATGTTGGCAATGATTTGTAGACTTTTAGCTGGTGCTCAGCTCTCTGTGGATTCACAGAACCTGGAAGTTCACTGACTAGGTCAATTTCTGAGGGCTTGCCTGGTAGCAGAAATAGCTACTAAGGTGAACACTAGTTTTCAGAGACTGAGGTCACAATCCTGTGCATGTTAGGAAAAAGTCCTAGGACTCTGGCTTAGGGAACAGTAGGAATTGTAAGCCATTTCTGAAGAGAAGTAATGCTTATTTGTATGGTCTCTGAAAGAATATAATATATCTGAGTAAGCCTGAAGACCCTTGCTTTGTTACTGTCAAGTTTTGTGTGGCACTTGCTTGGTGATATTTTGAGAGAGGAGAGAGAGAAAGATGATTATTTGGATCTTGGTAGATAGGGCCTCAATCAAGTAAATTAAATTCTGATTGGCTGGGAATTCTAGCTAAGTGAAAATGGGAAGTGAGGAAGGGCATGCAACACTTGATAGAGATTCAGAGAATGGTGGCAAATCAAAATGGTCTGTGGATGCTTTTGAGTGACTGGAAAAATGCCATTCCCTCTTTGTGGAACAACTATGCATGAATGGTGAAAAGGAATAGGGAGCAAGTGGCTGTACTATGCTATGAAAAGAGATTGTCCTAAGATCTTATTAAAAGGACATTATACAACCAGGCAGTAAAAGTCAAGATAAATGGCCAAGATTCCAGAAATACAACAGGAAGAACCTTGCGAGTTGGAGGCAGACCGTATGCAAAACCTGGAACTGGCAGTGATTTTACTTGGCTAGGGTGGAATTTTAGGGAATTTCACCTGAGAAATAATTAATAGGTTTGAAGCAGTGGCAGTGTAGTTTGAGTTCTCAGGGAATGTCAGCAAGCACTCTGTTGAGAACGTGAATATAATATTAACATTAGTATTCCCTTTCGTACAAAATATTTCTTTAATTAATTAACTTGCTTAATAGTTGATCTTATCTTATTATTAGTGCCCATCTCATCTTATCTTTTACCAGCTGCTAGGAAGTTTTAAAAGATTACAGTTAGGGTTAGAGTTGCTTCCATGCAAGAGGCACATTCCCCCATGCTTGTTCCCAAGCAAAATCACTGATGCTTCACATCTCCCATGGCGGCTGGGGAGTCATACTGCCCCCAGAGGTTGCCCAATGTTACTGCAACGAATGGCCTATACAGGAGGACCTTAGACTGGAATTCATAATGTACATCAGAACTTAGTTTGCAAATATAATCAGAATTGGCAGGTTTCACCCATCGTTCTTCTTTTAATTTTTCAAATAGTATGGAGTGACTTTAGTTTCTAAAGAAGCCATTATCTTTTATTGGTGATAAAGCCACAAAGGGTTTAAAACATGGGTCCCACAATCATTTGGTTTCATACACCTCACTAAAAAAAAATTACACAAACCTACAATGTGAAATTGCAAATGAACCCTGTGAAACATGTTCTCAAGTATTTTATCAAATGCTTGAACATGCTCTTAATTGGCAAAGCTTTAATGCCATTATGAGCCATGCATATGCTGCAGCTAGTTTTCATGAGAAGAAGAACAAATATCAATATCCATCTGTCAAGTAAGTGGAGCTCATCTGGTACCACAAGAGCTTAATATAAGTCAGGTCTGGCTTATATGAATCAAGTTGCTGTTGACACCTATTGCATTATAAACAGGTTGAAGGATTTGTTCACTCTGAAGTAGTTTCTTTGCAGAATACCTAATATGAAAAAACTTTGGTTAAGTCTTGATCTGGCCAATAAGCTCTACGTGTGGCCCATCCTATACCATGGTAGTCAGAAAACCGTGTGAAAAGGAGGTGGCATATTTTGTATTACCAACAAATGAATTAAAGTGAGGGAAATATTTTAATTCAGGGCTAGGGAACCTGTGATCCTCCAGCTATAGTTCCCATATCTCCAAGCATTAATCAGGTTGGCTGAGGATGAAGGGAGTTGGACTCCACGCAACCACTGAGGAGGAGACTAAGTTTAACGGAACTAAATGGCTGGATGCTGTGGGCTAGATTTATCAGAAAGTTCTCTTCAACTAGAACCCACAAAAATGCATGTCTTTTCAGTTTGTACAATTAATAATAGGATATGATCCAGGTCCAGCTAGCAACACTAGAAGCTTGAAAGTGTGTGTGTGTGTGTATGTAAAAAGATGTAAGAGGAATCTGTTTGGGGGTAGGAATCTATTGGATTTCCTGGGCTCAGCAGACTCTGGTCTCATGGCAAGCATACGCAGAGTTCTCAGGGTACTCACCAGGAACTGAGCCTCAAGCACAGTGCAAGTCCCCTCTTCCAGCCCACCGCTGCCACCACTGGCTGCACTGTGTGAGGAAGGAGATGGGTTGCTGGGCATGGTGCCTGGTGGGTCCATTCGCGGTGTCCCTCTTCCATGCCTGCCACAGCTGAGGCTGGCTACAATGGGTAGGGAAGACATGTTGCCAGGAATGACACTTGGTGTAGCCATTCACAGCACCTCTCTTTTGCATCCTTCAACTGCTCTTTAGCTGGATGCAGCTGATTGAGATGTTGCCAGTTGGGCAACTGAGGTCCCGTGAGGTTTTGCAAACTTCCTCAGTGTTCATCCCAGTTTGCAGGATTGGGCCAAACATGAGAGCAAGACTGCAAGTGCTAGAAAGATGGATTCCAAAGTGGTTCATTCCAAAAGCGTTTGTCTACACACACACACATTTGGAATGATTAAATATGGATAGGGAACTTGGGTAGGTATGGGCAAATCAGTGATGCTCAAGATGGTTGGGATTCTCCAAGCACAATCTCTTTGCTTTTGTCTCGTGCCCAGTTCCTGTTCATATTTGCAATTATTGCTTGTGTTGCACGAATGAAAGATTTTCACAATTTAAGCCTAATTTGACAGGTGCTCAGACCTCCCCAAATTTTCACAAATTTAGTTTGTGTATATTCCCTTCTAAGACAAAAGCAAAGTTGTTTCAGTCTACCTGGAGTTCTTTATTGAGCAAGGGCTTGCATCTAATGACCCTCTGGCCTCTTTCAACTCTATTATTCTACTATTTTATGATTCTATGAAATTTATGTGAATTAAGAATTGTAAACATGACAAATGCGAGCATGTGTAACACATTTTGCAACTATTTTCAACAGGCATGTGTTCTGAGGCTTAGAACAGAGCATGCTTGAATCTTTTGTGTGTAAAAATAAATTCGCATAAATCCCTAAACTAGAGAAACTGGATTCATGCTCATGCACTCCTCCTTTAAAAGTATAAATATTATTCAAATGCAATGTCCAATTCCATGAGTGTATACAATGATGCCTTGTGCTTTGAATTTAATTCTTTGTTTGAACTCTGAATCAATTTCCCCCATTAGAAATAATGGAAAGTGAATTAATCTATTCTCAGACCCTAAACAGTACCCATTTTGATAAACCTAAACAGCAAATACACATAATTTAAGGTAAAAATAAAACAGTTACTTGCCAAAATTAAAACTTAAAAACAATAAAAGACTTAAATATGTACTGTATAATAAAATGAAAATTGCATTTACTGTACTGCACAAGCATTACACAAGAGATGCTTCACAGCAAGAGATGACTTTACCGCACAACAGATGGCATTCACACAGTGACTGCATTTTTTGACTGTGCATGTGGTTCAAACGTAGAAGCATTGTTTGAAGTTCGGAGTGATTTTATCTTGCCACTAGCATTCAAACTCTGGATCATTCAAAGTTAGCATCATTCAAACTATTAGGCACCACTGTGTATTTAAACTCTTGGCACAGGAATAGGATATGTGTGTACCTTGGACTACTTTAATCAGAACTTTTCAAGCCTGAGAGATATGGAATTTATGGTGGATGAAAGGATTAAACAGCAGAAGCCTCATTCAGTACAGCAAATAGTGGGACACTTAAAATATGCAAGGAGAATTTGTGGGTAGACTCAGTAGGATAGATATATATGTGATGACTTAGTTTTATCTTGTGTACAATACCATGTATCAGTTAAAATACTGGGAGAGTGAAGGTTCTTTAGGGAGGCAGGATTCTGCAATGTAGTTTACAGAAGAATCAAGATTTCCCATTGAACTTCACCAAGTGTCCAGTGCCGTAACTCTGTCAGTGCTCCAAGCTTCAGTTCCATCATACAGTCAAAATGAATCAGATAGCAGAAGTTAGGGTCAGTTCCTAATTCAAGGAATGTCAAAATACAGATGACTTGAGCTGCCTGGAAGTTAAGAATGGAAGTGAATGGAAATATATGCTTACTCAATGGTGACCACGTGATTATTTTGCCTTTTTCACTGCATAATTATCTGTACACAAAGCCAGTGGGTTGTCATCACAGCAAGCAGCCACTATCATGTGGATTGATTCTTATTTTTAACATTTGTTCCTTCTACTAATGTAGGCTAGTCAAGGCCAGAACAGTTCTCTTCTCTGGAAAGAATGGGCATTTGCTCTCTTAAGAACCATGTCTCCAGTACTGGAGGTTGGAATGATGAGGATCAGAAATAGAATAATCACCAGCCAGAGTATAGAAGACACTTTCCCATGCAATATTTTCATGTTAAGTTTGCAAGATTTATTGAGATTTCCCTCTTTGCTTTTTCCCTGAAGCATATAGCTCAAGTCTTTGCCAAGTACTGGATTTCGCATAATATTGAATCCACGTTAGTAAGGTAATTGCTGTGTTGAGTGGGACTTAATCTATTTCTATTGCAATGGCACAGAGGCAAGTGCAGATGCTGCCATGGCTAAAATGGGGTTCCATGTCCTGCAAGTAGACAAGGTCACTCGGTGCCTTTCAACCTAAAAAGAAACCCTCTATCTGATTAAAATAGCATTTTATAAAACACAGTGTCATGGTGATGTTGCTCAACAAGGGCAGCAAGGAAGGCCAGCCACTGCCACACTAGTGTTGATGTCAGAGTCAGCACTTAGAAGTCTACAATGATTAAACTAAAACCAGGACACTTAGCTAAGAAATATATATATATAAATTGTAAATATTAACAATTTAAAAATTCATAAGCCTACACAATGCAAAAATCAGAAACAGTACCTTTTCACTGTTCAACAGAGCTTCTGCCATCCTTTAGAAAATAAAACAAGCCCCTTAAGGTGTGATCTGATGGCTTTCTGAAATTGTCTGGATATTGGATTGCACCCTTATAGTAGGTGCATATGGAATGTATGTCCGTCCATATATGAAGGTTTAAGAAGATATAGCAACAGAAACAGTTATGCATAGGCTTCAGGAAAGCCACATTAAATTTCCATATATTTATCCAGTGAGCAGTTCTGTCTAAATACCACCTGTTTGAATATTGACTGTTGCGTGGCTTTCAAGTCATTGTGCTTTAGGAGGTGGGTGTTTATCTATCCTGTGTTCTAATGTTAGCCTTTTAGCTGTCAAAGCTAAAACCATTTGTGTTGTCCTTATGATGAGATCAATACAGCTGGTAAATACTTCTAAGCAACATATGGATCAGTAAATTTTTAAGAGCATTCTAATACTAGAATTACCTATACTATAATCTCCACCCCAGAAAAAGCAGCCATTGGACATTGCCAGAACATACGTATAATCAATGCATTAGCAGAAATGTATCTCCAACACTAGCTAATGATGTCTAATACTAATGAAACAAAAGGTTTTTTCTACTGATTGGGATGTAACCCAAGATCCATAGCCCCTTCTGGCACAGATGCAAAAGCAATGTTCCATTGATTAGACAAAACAGGGCAATCCAATTCCCTATTCCATTCACATTAATCACATCAGTGTAAAACTTAAACAATCCTAACTATAATATGCATCTTAAACACATTAAACTTACCCCACATGCTCAGTTTAAGGGAAGCCCAGTGTGAGATCTCATTAATCCACTCAGTCATGTTTAGTTTGATCATCTGAGATATGTCCCTGGAAATAAGTATTTTATTCTTCCCAAATAATAAAATCTGAGCCCCATTGAAATTTCCAATGAGTTAATAAACTCTGAGGTATATTATCTCTGGCTGGCATCAATTCAGATTTTTAAACAGCCAGACAAATCTCCCAAAGTATTAATTGCCTGCATCAGAACTAAAACTGATGATTGGAGTTTTGAAATAAATAGTGAAAGATCATTTGTATCATTTGTTTGCAGCTTGAGAGTGCTCCTCGACCATGAGCTATCATTAGAAGCTCAGGTGATGGCGGTGGTGAGGAGCGCTTTCCTTCAGCTTCGGCTGATCCATCAGCTGTGTCCCTACCTGGAGAACAATTGCCTGGCAACAGTGACACATGCACTGGTAACTTCCCGATTAGACTTCTGTAATGTGCTCCATGTGGGGCTACCCTTGAAGACGGTCCGGATACTTCAATTGGTGCAATGCAGAGCTGCCAGGTTGCTGATGGGGACTGGGCGTTGTTCTCATATAACCCCAGTTCTTCATCAGCTTCACTGGCTCCCCATTGAAGTCCGGGCCCAATTTAAGGTGTTGGTTATCACCTATAAAGCCCTCAACGGCTTGGGACCTGGGTATTTAAAGGAATGCTTGTGTCCATATATGGCCTCCCGCCCCTTGAGATCAGCAGCAGAGGCCCTTCTCCGGGAACACTCTGTGCAAGATATTAGGAGGGTGAGTACCCGGCGGAGGGCCTTCTTTGCAGTGGCACCCCACCTATGGAATGCGCTCCCCAGAGAGGTCCACCTGGTGCTGTCATTATTTGTTTTTCAGTGCCAGGCCAAGACCTTTTTATTTAAAAGTTATTTTAATTGTTAACTTATGAATTGTATTTATTGGGTTTTTATGTACATGCCGAGATGTTTCCGGTTTTTTAACTTTACTCATAACTGTTTATTTATGTTTATTTATTAATGTTGTAAGCTGCCCGAGGCTTTTTGCGAATGGGGTGGCATAAAAATGGTTTAAATAAATAAATAGAAAGGGTCATTTTGAATTCTAAATGATTGCATATGAATCCATGCACTACTCTTTTATCTAATGGCTTATGGCACAGGTTTTGAACCTAAATCAAATAACAAAGGGAAAACTGGACAACCCCCTATCTGGCAGCTCACCCAAGTATGAAATAATCTGAGAGGAAAAATCTAGCACTTGAGGGTGAATACAACATTTTGATTAATTAAAAAAAATCTGCAGGAAAGTCAAAATGTCTCAATGTTGCAAAGATAAATTTCCAGTTGATTTTGTCAAAGGCCTTTTCCCTGTCCAAAGAAATAATTGCAATCAGTCTGTTCTATCAGTATTTCAAACAGTGAGATAAAAATTAATCTCAGATCCTCAGTTCCTTCTCAAACTCACCCTCACCTGATGAGATTGAACTAGTCCTGTAATAACTGCTTTCTATCAGCCAAAATTGCTGTTACTATTTTAATTTCTATATTAATAAAATTATCTTTGTATTTGGCACACTATGATCCTTATCAGGTTTGGAAACAGCATCATTTAACAATTCTGAAAGAACTTCTGATTAAATGTCTCTCTCTCTGTGTGTGTATAATTAGAGAGACAGAGATGGTTAGGGACCAAAAATCAGGAAAGTTTTAGGCCACTCAATTGAAAACCATCCAGACCAGGTGCTTTTCCAATATTCATATTTTAAATTGTCTTCATACTTTTCTCAATACTTCAGGCAGCCAAGAGTAAGGAATCTAAACTGAGGGGAAAATCCATATATTTTAGTGTTTGTATTACAGCATTTGATGAAGTGATAAACTGATTATAAGGAATGTCAGGTTCTCACTTAAGAGATATATGTCACATTTTTAAACCTTTGTTTTTGTACAAAACTTAAGCAATAAATTGGCTCTGTACCATACTTTACTGGCCTTGCACTAAACAGCACATGAATGAAAAGTATCATGATTAATTTAAAATACTAAATTAAGTCTGTCAAAATCTGCTTTTCAAACATTTCATAACTGAAATGAATAAGATTTAAGTCCAGAGAATCTGAAAACCGCAGTTCCAAAGAAACTGGAGCATGATTCAAACTATCAATGTTTCAGCCTTAGAAACATTTAGGGAACATACCAAAGATGTAGAAAACAAAGTATAATATATTCAAAAGCAGTTATGAACAAGAAAAATCTATGTGCACTCCCTTTCATCAGAATGTAAAGTTCTCACAACACCAATCAAACAAAATGGACACATATAATCCTGAAGAGTAAATCTCTGTAGCATTTACTTCTTATGTAAAGGTGTACTTCTATCCAGATAGATTGAAAACCTCATTAAAATCCTTGCCCAGAATCAAGTAATTATAAACAATATTAACCAATCTGTGGGAACAATCATGAAGTGTAAAGTGTCATTATTAGGCCAATACACTATAATTTGAGCAATTACTTTGTTATTATAATTTCCACCTTTTTTCTCCCAATGGCCTTCACAGACTCTGAAGAACAGAGTTGCTTATAGTATAGAAATTGTGACTCCTTTAAACCTTCTTGAAGTATTAGTTACATATACTTCTACAACCCAATCTTTTTCTCAACAAATGAGAATCTGTAACCATCAAATGAAGTTCTTGTAGAAAAGCTAGGTCAGCATTGGGGACTTCAGCACCAATACAAAAACTGGCTACAGAACTACAAAGTTCAAGTGTCCTTCTGAATCCAAACTCAGACAAAAGAATCCAAAATATCCTCTTCAGCTGGTCTGAGTATCCACAACACAGAAGAGTTAGCTCCACATGCAGAGTCTTCAAAACCCTGGAATAAAATGCCAATTCAATTGTATATACATGAATGTATCATGTGGATTTATTCATCCAACACAAACCATTAGGAATTATACCTAGACCAATCGGAAAGGGCCGTGGAGGCAACAGCAGCTCCTTCCTCTTTAGCTTTAACACTCTTTTTGATTCAAATCTCTTAGAGCTCTGCTATTTTTTGGTTCCCCACCACCCCCTTTGGGCTGAACCAATGTTTCATAGGGGTTGCAAGTGCAGAATGAAGGACAATGGCTCTCATTCACACACCTTGGCCACTTTGGCAACCAAACCCATGCGAATTTCTCAGAAATCTCTTCTCCTCTGAATTTCTCTTTGAAAGCAACCCCTTGTCTATCAAATTCAATGGGAATGGTTGGAATATATGTGGGGGAAATTTTCAGCACAGCGTTAATGTATACCTGTATATGTGGTATGTGTGTGTGTGAGAGAGAGAGTACAAATATGAATTAAGTTAAAAAGTAAGGTAACTGACTAGTTTCCATTGTTGACTTGACCTCCAGTATTTTCCTCTTTTTCTTTAGTAGCAGCACAGGAAAGACTTCTTCATCAATATTTCTTTGTCTTGATTTGCTGAAAGTTTGATGTAATCAGTCATGATAAATGTGATGTGCATTTCTGTGAATGTCTTGTCTGAAGGAAGCCCCACTGAGTTCAATGGGATTTATTCCGGGATGTGTGTGGAAGCAAGAGTTCTCCTCTGCGAAGCTCAAGAGTTCTTTTCCAAGGGCTGTGCACTTCAGTGCCCATGTCCCTTTCCCATGGACTTCCCTGCCTGACTTTGCTGCAGTGGACTAGAATTGCGGAAGAGTGAACTGTCAGCAGCTACTGATTTATAAGAGTGATTTACCTTCTGGAGAGTGTAATTATGTTCATAGTTAAGAATTAATCAGGTGAAAGAATTATGGAATAATCACACTCCTGACTTTGGAAGGACGAAGTAAATGGAGAGTGCTTCAGCTTCCAGGGCCCTCTTGGCAGACAAAGTGCTTCTTTTTGAACCCACAGATCAGTTTTCCATACGCTGATGTCTGTCACCTTCTTTCTGAAATAAAGATAGAGCCTGGGATGGAATGAATAGGAAACGGTAATTAGCACCAGCAATTATACATCTAAGGGAGAATAAATTCAAGTAATCAGAACCCTTATTTTTAAATGTCTTATTGTGAGCCACTTTGGAATTTGCAATGGAGAAAAGAAGTTTAAAAAAATATATATAAAAATGTAGGTAGGGTTTCATTCACTGTTTCTTGAGATATGCACTTTTTCTTGGGAGAAGTTGGTCTTTTAATTACAATGCATCAGCTGGATCTGCTGACCACCAAAACTGATAACCAGAAAAATTACTGTATTATTCATTTTGAAGATTTATACTTGCCCTTTCTAACCAAAGCCCTTGAGGCAGCTTGCAAGAGGTTGCAATGATTTAGAACAAAAGACACACAGGTTGGCTTCCTCTTTACCATTTTCTTTTCTTTTTGGGAAAGCAGGGGATGTAGATTCCCAGCCACTTTAATCTTCTGGGTGACAAGTGGGGCGATGGTATGGGTTCCTCTGCATTCTGCAGTCTCAGAAACAACAATTATGGCATTTCTGAAGATTTCAAGGAAGTGTTGTCCTATTCTCATTTTCCTGTGAAGAAGTTGCATTGAATCTAGTGGAACTTACTTTTGAAAATATGCCTATAGGATGGAATGATCAATTAGCCTTTATGTTGGAACTGTTTATATAGGAATCATCAGTCAAAGAGCTAGTATATTTAATATATTTATATCTTACCCCTTTCCCTGTACAGAACCCAAGGCAGCATGCATTATCCTCCCTCTCCCCCTCTTCATTCTATCTTCTCAATAACCCTCTGAGGTCGGTTAGGCTGGGACTCAGTGACTGGCCCAAAGTCACCTAGTGAGCTTCATAGCCAAGTGGGGTCTAGAACCCAGATCTTCTGAGTCCAACTTTAACACACTTACCACTCTCAAAGCTGCCTTTCTGGTTGAAGGGAGTTATTTCCACCATATAAGATGCCGTACCTGCAATGTCCATTGAGACAGAAACTGAAGCCTCACCTGGATGGGAACTTTGCAGCTGCTGGTGCACTCACTGGCCCAATTGTTGCCTTGATTAGGTTACAGGATTCTCAAATGCATTAGTAGGATCAGAAACGTCCCCACAGTACTGGGCTCCCACTCAAGATTATCATCATATTCGATCCTGTGGTTCAAGAGGTGCTCTTTACTGAGTGGAGGCAAATGGAAGTTCAGGGACATGTACAGCCATATTTAGAGATAGGCAAATTTAGCAATTTAGTTTTTTCTAAGTTTTCTTCCAGTTTTAAGTTCACTTCATTCTGAATTTTGAAAATAAAAACCAAACAAAACAAACTTTGCAGGAAAATACATATTTATTTGTCCATTTCTGCTAACAGACACGTTTTATATGCAATTTTACCTACTGTGAATTTTTTGCAAGCAATTTTCCTTATATATATACATTTAAAATGTCTTCACAAATACACACATTGAGTGTGCATGTGTGTACCTACTTTTCATTTTATTTATTTCTTATTTATTTAAAGCTTTTATAGCCTGTCTTTCACAGTGTCTCAATATTTAAAACATTTATATCCCATCTTATCTGGGAAGATCCCAAGATGGCTTGATTTCTCCTGACATACATATTTTGTACAGTTGTTGACCTGAAAACTCCAGTGCAAAATTTGGAAAAGTGTACATTTTAAAGGGTAGCTGAGTTTCAATTCAGATATTAATTTGAAAGTGCAAAAACAGCTACATTTTTATTTTTTTTAACCCACTCCTATATTTCAGGATTCGCGAGTACTCCAAGATGAAATTTTCCCTCTTGGGAAGCTGATCCATAGTTGTCCCACCATCTTCTGTGGTTTGCAGTACCTTCCTTTGTTTCAGCACAAATGCCAGGATCCTATTGTCCTAGTGACTCAGTTTCCTTTCTGGTTATGTTCTTTCTAAGCCAGGCTGTGCGGGATGACAGAACACAACACAAATGTGACTAACTTATTGTCGATCAAGATTGTACATTTAACTTGCAGGAAGGGTTTGAATTAATCTGCATATATAAATGGATCTTGGCATGGGTAATATCGACCTCATCCAGCCATTCTACACAATTCTTTGATGCAGATACTACAGATGAAATGTTAGATGTTTATGTCAACAGAACCAAAGCTCCTACCCCAAGTGAGAACATGAAGCTCTGCCCTCAAGAAGCATATTGCTACTTTCTGGCAAACCCTTTTTTCTGATATTCTTATCTGCTTCCTTGTGGGACATGCTTTATGTACTAAATGCCATTTAATTTTAGACTGCATCTAGCCTTCAGCAGTTTTGCATCGTTATGAATTTTATGTAATCACAGCGGATACTCTGTTTTTCATATATCCCTGTCAGCAAATCTAATGGGTGAAGCTTCTGTGTAGTGCAGCTGGTCACAAGATTTGTGATGGAGAAAATAGAAGAAACATGACTGACAGAAATATTTTGCAAGCAAATGGAAAATCTTTAGAGAAGACAAGAGTAGATGTTCATAGTTTCTTGATTGTTCTTGTAAATTACTGAGTGATGAAGGTCAATAGTCACTGTCACTAATAAGAAAACTTGGTTGGTTGCTGAGCTGGGTGGTAACGAGCAGCAAAAGCAGAACCTTCTTTGCTTAATTAATTTTTATTGCTAAACCACTATTCGGCTCATATAGTTATCATTACCACTCCAGATTTTTTTTTTTTCACAAGCTTTGACCCAAGGCTTACACAATCATGATGGACTAATACAGCCACAGTCACTGACAGAAGCAGAAGGTCTTTGGACAGTAGATCATTTTGGGGCCTGAAGCTAACCTGCTCCTGGAGGCACAGGAATCACACAACCCTTTCATACCTTCATATCTTCTAAACTGCTCATATGGCATACATGGCTCTCTCTTCTGACCGCCACATATATTGCAAAAGATAGGGAAAAAGTCCTTATGTACAAAACAACAGCCAGGGATAGACAAATCTCCCAATTTCAGCATCTTGTTTTCCCCTCTTAAATTCATTTTTTCTCAAACTGAAGATTGTTTTTTACAATTGCAATTTACAAAAATGCATGTAAACTATATGTATTTTTGTACATTTGTTCTAATACACATGTTTTTATATTTGATTCTGCTTCATATACACAGTTTTCCCATGCAATCATTCAAACATGAAATATTCTTGAAGATGTATGTAGTTTTGTGTGCACTTTCCCCTAATGTATGCATTTTTGTACAGTTTTTCTTTAAATGGAGAACTCCAACACAACATCTGGAGAAGTGCAGATGTTAAGAATAACTGTTTTTTGGCTTGCATAATGGGCTAAAACTGCAAAACTGGGAAAATTTATATTAAAATGTAAACTGAACAGATTTCTGTCCCATTCATAACCAACAGCTGTTGAGTCAGGCACTCAGGAACCTCCTGTGTCCAGGGCGCCTGCTCACGTTGAAGCCTGCAGTCCATAAACACATGTGATCACAAACACAGAAACACACTGCTGGCCATGTTTCTGCCTATTACAGTGATCCTACAAGGGGAGTTCAGTTTGAGGGCTTTTTTAAGGCTCTCTCAAATTGACCAGAAATCAGGACACTTATGAGCCATGGACTAGAAACATTTCATCAGCAGTTCAGGCAGGACAAACAGATCTAACTAAACTTTATAAAGTTCATGTATTTAGTCTGGATATAAAAAACGGTAAAGGTTTCCCCATGAGTTTAAGTCCAGTTGTGTCTGCCTCTACGGGTAGGTGCTTATCTCTGTTTCTTAGCCAAGGGAGCGAGAATTGTCTGTGGACAGTTTCCGTGGTCATGTGGCCAGCATGACTAAATGTCAAAGTGCGCTGAAAGCTGCTACCTTCCCACCAATGTGGTAACTATTTATCTATGCACATTTGTCTGCTTTCGAACTGCTAGGTTGGCAGAAGCTGGGACAAAGCAACGGGAGATCACCCTGTTGAGCAGATTTGAACTGCCGACCTTTTGATCAACATGCCCAGTGATCTACTTCCATCTACTTCCCCTAGTCTGGATATTAACACAGTTTTATCATCAAGTATCAAGTCAGTTTTTAAGTCAGCAGCAGTTCAGTGCATGCACTAAAGGAAGTGGTGGATGGGGTGAGAATTCAGCCCAGGATGCTTCTCTGTGGGAGTATGCCTGGCCCCAGGCAAAGAAGCAGGATCAAAGCAGGCACTGGCCAAACCAAATGGGTCCTCGTTCTACTTCTCTCTCCATGCTCTCTGCCTCTTCCTGACCTGTTCCTCTCTCTTGAGGGAAGGAATGGCAGCCAGCGGAAGGCCCTGAGAAAATGTGACAGGCCCAGTGGCCTCACGCTCTTTGCAAAAATAATACGTGCAGTGCTTTTTCCCAGCGAGGATCACACAGTTGAACCATATGCCACAATTTCCTGGATAGAACTTTGTTTTATTTATCCTGTTTCTATACTGCCCAAGAGCCAAATCTCTTTGAGTCGTTTACAGCAGTGAAAACCATCAACCAAAACACACTACATTATAAAAGTTTCAGATGATATGATATTTTATTTTAAATGATGCTGAGAAATGATGGCTGACATTTCATTTTCAGTCAGTGCAAGGTCTGAAATCTTCACCAAACTCCTCATTCACCTGTGTCGCCAATGCTCTTTGTTTCCCTTTGTGGGGAGCAGCTAGCAGTGGACTGATCTGCTGGGGTGGGCAGGGAGAAACACAGGGCTGCTTTGCTCAATTAAGGAAAGATGCAATACCGGCTAACATTTGAAAAGGATAAAACTTCCATAATATTAATTTAGTATTTATATCCTACCTGTTTTCCTTCAAGAATTCAAAGTCACTTATATATTCCTCTTCATCTCAGCCCTATCTCTCACAACAACCCTGTGAGGTAGGTTAGGCTGCAAATCTGTGACTGGTAAAATTCCCCCAGAGAGCTTTGTGGCTAAGTGGGGATGAGAACTTAGATCTCCTGGAGCTGGTAGTGTTCCTGACTAGCAGGAGCTGCTATCATATTCTGCTCTGTTCTTCCATGGGCTAACCCATGATTTTCCCCCACAGTTGCTGGCACTCTGCTCTCTCGGCTCCCCATGCTTACTAGGTGCTGGGAACGGGTCCCATTTAATGCATGTATCTCTATTACAGTTATCACTGGGGTTGAGTGGCCAGGCATCCTTCTTAGAGAAGCACCACTCAAAGAGCTTGGCACACCTAGTTTCCCCATTTCCTATGTGGATCCAGAGATGCCCTGGGGAAAAGAAGACAGCGGGCCTGCCAGGCACTCACCTGGACAACACACCCAGGTGCCCCAGCCAGGGGCTGCATGTCTTGCCTTGAAGGGAAGAAAAGGGCAAGCATTGATGCTGCTCCTGGTGTCAGCTTGAGTAGACCCAGATGAACTCAGGTGTTGGTCCTGCTTCTGGCTGGGCTGCAAGCCACCCCCACCACCTGCTTCTAGCTCTAGCATGAGGGGCAATAGGCCTTGGGAGTGTAGACAGATGCCCCAAGGTTCACCTTTAATGGAGTTGTTGTTGTTGTTGTTATTATTATTATTATTATAAAATTTCTATGCCGCCCCTTGCCGAAACCTTGGGGCGGCTTACAACATGATAAAATACATTGAAATACAATAGTACATAATAAATTACCCTTAAATACAAAAATACAAAAAATACATTGATTTACAAATATAAAATTAAAATTATCAGTATAAAATAAAAATATAGGAGGAGAAAGAGGAGGAAGAAGAAGTTGCCCTGGCCAGATCATATGTTTTAACAATTGAAATGATGTTTAAATAAAAAGGTCTTTACCTGGCGCCGAAAAACCAGTAACAACGGTGCCAGGCGGACCTCTTTGGGGAGTGAATTCCATAGGTTGGGCGCCACCGCAGAGAAAGCCCTCCTCCGGGTACTTACTCTCCTAATTTCTTTCATGGAGGGTTCCCGGAGAAGGGACTCTCCCGCAGATCTCAAAGGGCGGTCGGGCATATACGGACGTAAGCGCTCGTTCAGGTAGCCAGGACCCAAGCTGTTTAGGGCTTTATAGGTCATAATCAACACCTTGAATTGGGCCCGGGCTTCAATGGGAAGCCAGTGAAGCTGACGGAGGACTGGAGTCATGTGAGCATAACGCCCCGTCCCCGTCAGCAACCTGGCAGCTCTATTTTGCACCAATTGAAGTGTTCGGACTGTCTTCAGGGGAAGCCCCACGTAAAGCGCGTTACAGAAGTCTAGGCAGGAAGTCACCAGCATGTGTGTCACCGTCACCAGGCAGTCGTACTCCAGGTAGGGGCGCAGCTGATTAATCAGCCGAAGCTGAAGGAAGGCGTTCCTCGCTACCGCTGTCACCTGAGCTTCCAAAGAAAGCTCCGGGTCGAGGAGTACTCCTAAGCTGCAGACCTTATCCCTAAGAGGGAGTGTTGCACCATTCAGGACCAGGTCAAATCCACCCTCTCCGAAACCCGATCCACCAACCAACAGGACCTCCGTTTTGTCTGGGTTGAGTTTCAGTTTATTGGCCCTCATCCATTCCCTTACCTCGGCCAAGCACCGGTTCAGCACAGCCACTGCCTCACCTGGATTAGTGGAGAACGAGAGGTAAAGCTGGGTATCATCAGCGTATTGATGATTCCGCAGCCCACACCTCCTGATGGCCTCTCCCAGCGGTTTCATATAGATGTTAAATAGCAGAGGGGATAGAATGGAGCCCTGTGGTACCCCATGGCATAGCTGCCATGACGTAGAGACATGGTCCCCCAGCACTACCTTCTGGAATCGACCGTCGAGATAGGAGCGGAACCACTGCAAAGCAGTGCCTCCAACCCCCAATCCCGCAAGTCTATCCAGAAGAATACCATGGTCGATGGTATCGAAAGCCGCCGAGAGGTCCAGAAGAACCAACAGGGATGTACTCCCCCTGTCCTTCTCCCTGCACAGGTCGTCACACAGGGCAACCAAGGCAGATTCAGTACTGTACCCGGGTCTGAAGCCGGACTGAAAAGGATCCAGATAATCAGTTTCATCCAAGAGTGCTTGGAGTTGTCCCACCACCACTCGCTCCAACACCTTGCCCAGAAACGGGATGTTGGCCACAGGTCTATAGTTAGTGGCCATCTCTGGATCCAGTGACGCTTTCTTCAGGACCGGTCGTATTACTGCCTCCTTTAAAGGGGCAGGCACTCGACCCTCCCTCAGAGAAGCGTTAACCACTTCCAAGATCCAGGTCCCAATCCCGTGCTTGGAGTTATTTATTAACCAAGACGGGCAAGGATCCAATAGGCAAGTGGTGGGACGTACTCTTCCAAGCACCTTGTCCACATCATTGGGCCGCAATAATTGAAATTCCTCCAATAATTTTGGACCAGACGGTAGCATTGGCGACTCCTCAGAGACCTCTGATTCATTAGTGGAGTCCAGCTCGTGACGAATCTGAGCGATTTTCTCCCTGAAATGCCTGGCAAAGTCGTCACAGCGGGCCTTTGAGGGTGGTATGAGATCTTTCTTTGGGCCCCGATGTATCAGCCCTTGCACCACCCGAAAGAGCTCTGCCGGATGGCATTGTGAGGAGGCAATGGAAGCGGAGAAGAATTTCTTTTTCGCCGTCCTCACTGCCACAGCATAGGCCTGATAATGGGCTCTTACGTGTGTTCGGTCAGATTCACCCCGTGATCTCCTCCACCTACCCTCTAGCCGTCTCCCAACTCGCTTCATCGCCCACAATTCAGGTGTATACCAAGGGGAAGAGCGGACTCTGCCCGGTGGGAGAGGACGCTTAGGAGCGATCGTGTCCACAGCCCTGGTCATCTCTCCGTTCCACAGTTCGACCAGAGCCTCGACAGGAGCACCAGTCTTGTCAGCCAGAAACTCCCCCAGGGCCTTCAGGAATCCATCCGGATCCATCCGGCTCCGGGGGCGGACCCACACAATCGGATCCACACTCTTATAGAGGGAGAGGCCGCTCTCGAGCACAAACCTCACCAGGAGGTGATCTGACCATGACAGGGGAGTCAAACATAAGTTCCTCACCCTCAGGTCATCCTCTTCCTGCCCCGTCGTGAATACCAGGTCCAGAGTGTGTCCACGTTCATGGGTAGGGCCAGTGACGTGTTGAGACAGGCCCATGGCCATCATAGAGGCCATGAAGTCCTGAGCCGCCCCGGTCAGTCCAGACTCGGCATGGAGATTAAAGTCCCCCAGGACCAACATCCTGGGGGTCCTCAACACCAGGTCCGAGATGGTCTCTGTCAGCTCAGATAGGGAGACTGCTGGGCAGAAAGGTGCACGGTACACCAATAGTTAAGGCTGCTGCTCAGAACAGAAAGACTGGGTTAGCTATATCCCTCTTCTGATTCCACAGAAAGCAGCTTCAGTACATCGGAGACAGGTGAATCATAACTGTATGTTACACAAGAAGGATGGTGCTGAAAGTTTCTTTTCCCAGCCAGCTGCCTTTGGGAAGCCCATAAGCAGGCCTGAGTGCAGTAGAGCCCACCAGTTTATTTCTCCCAGAAACTTTTGGAAAGAGCCATGTGCTCCCTCTGATACTGGAGGTAATATATAGGCATCCTTCTAGAAGCCACTGATAGCCTTGTCCCCCATGAATTAGTTTAATCCCCCTTTAAAGCTGTCTAAGTTGGTGGCCATCACTAAATCTTGTAGTAACAAATTCCATACCTTAATTATGTGCTGTGTAAAAAAAGTGTTTCCTTTTATCTGTATGTGTATTTCACAGTCATCAAGATGGCATTAATTTGCGCCTGTCGAAACTGAATATTTAACAGCTCTGTAATGGCTCACCCTTGGAGAAATTCTTGAAATGCAGAGAAACAGCTGCGCAACTTGTCTCCAACTTAAACTAAGGAACATTCGCACAAATGAAGTTCCATAAACCCATCTATTTAATTTCCATAAGATAGAGCTACTGACAGGGAAGGTGAAATTTTCATTCTCTGTATCGAACGGGACGGATTGTGTGGGCTGAGCTTCATTTCCCTTCTCTGCCTTGTTATGTCTCCTTATCCCCACAGCAGCCTTTTTTTAAAACAGTGTTTGAAAAGTCACCTTTCAGAACAGACAAATTATCCATTCTGTTATGTCATGTTCTCAAGGAGACTCGGCTGCAGTGCTTCATTTGGGCAGGGGAAGAAACCCTGTGCCAAAATAAATGGTCTTTTATTTACAGACATATTTCCCTAGTGTTCCTCAGAGGGCTCATTGAAGCTGAAATTCCATCTGTCCCATAGGTTGCAAAGGTACAGCAACCCATTTAGAGAATGACGCAGATGAGTATTAAAGTAATAGCCTGCATATCATTATATATAATTGTTAACTATAATTATAATCCTTTATTCACTATCTTTTTTAAAAAATTGCCACCCCGTGCAATTTTTTATCACATCTGGCATAATCTTAATCGTTTTAAAGGTACAGATTACCTGAGTAGATCAAACCATTTGATCTGTGTGTATGGGGGGGGGGGGTGTTATAGTACTTGTTACTATATTCAGTGGTTGCATTTTGTGAAGTCACCTCTGCCTGCATAGCCATTGTGAATTGCTGTAGAAATGACTTGCAGAATTTCAACAGGATACATTTTAAAAAGAGGAAGAAAGTACAGAAAAGAAATATTGAAACTATGACAGGCCAAGAGGCTTGTCTGTATGTTTTTAGAGTTGATATTTCTCTTCTTGGATCCCCCATTCCCCGCCCCACCACCAGCATTTCAGACAACTACCGCAATCCCTGACCAGTGGTCCTGTTGGCTGGGGCTGATAGAAGTTGCATTCCAATACATCTGAGGAGACCCAAGCACCAGTATCCAAGGTATCATTCCCAAAATTCAGAGAGCACTAGTGGAGCTTTGTTGGATCCTTTAGCAAAAAGTTGCCTGTTGGATTTGTGAAGCTGGCTCTGCAACTGGCTGCACAACTGGCTGCACACTTGTGCAACCAGAACTTGAGTTGAAGTCTTCCTTTGTGGGTAGTTGAGAAACTAGTTTCTACCAATGCCATGTCATTTACAGTAACAGAACGGATCCTGCGCCATGCTGAGGAAGGCTGCCTTTGGAATCCATCCTACCTGCTTGTCAGTTACTTTCAGAAATTACTGTACTTTAGTTCTGATATCTCTAACAAGTGCCTGCAGATACCTCTCTTGGAGCCCCCAAGATCCCCTGCCCTTACTCATTTTTAATTCATTTTTTAAAAGTGCATGTACAAGTGTGCGTGTGCGGTGGGGGGAAACTCACATTTCAAAGCTAAGTGCGGAACACCAGTGCTATTTTTCTTTGGGTTCAGAAACATATTGTTGTGTTTTGGAATTCAGATCCCACCTCAGTACTATACTTAGTTTCTTGGGCAGCTTTTTTTCTTTCAATTGTAATTTTTTAAGCTTATCCAGATCACTCTTTCAACATTTCCACTGATCCCAAAACTTTGGCGTCCTTGCTTTAGTTTCTAGCATGGAAATAGGTCTGGGGAAAGGACTGTTGTGCACAGAGTTAAAACCCCCTTTCCACTGCCCCCCTCTATAATGTCATAGTCCTAAGTCAGCTCACAAACACACATTCAACTGTCCTGTGCTGTCTATTTGTTAAAGAAAAATCAATTGCACAAGGGCAAAGTGCGTGATAAACGTCAGGTCTGGTTTGGCCCTTAAACAGCCTTGGTCTTCTGAAATAAATTGCAAGAGGAAAGAGGGATTTTTTCTGCCAGGTATAAGGTGACAGGTTCTTCCAGACAGGCAGTATCCTTCTTCTCCTAGTCTTCCATAACAGCACCTTGATCTTACCTTTCCCATCTGATCTAATGAAGCAATTTCAGAAAGGAGAAAAAGGACAGAGAAAGAAACAGACTTGCAGACATGGAACTTTATCTAGATAGCCATGCACCATTGAATAACAATAAAAGAAATCATGAAACTGAGAGTTGCTTGTGAGTCACAACTCTCAGCATGCTCACCGCACACTCGCTCACCTGTTTCTTCACTCCTGCTCATTGCTTGCAGAGGTGATGAAAATGCTCCAGCGACCTGCTGTGCAGAGGAAGAGTATGCCAAGGAGTGGCTCCTCCTCTTCCCCCCTCTAATGGAGGGGGACATGGTGGTCCCTCATGTGTGGTGGGATGAGAATCTGCCTATAGATGCCATTGCAACCCATCAGGGGCCCCACACCGGTGTGTGCCCCCCTTCGGGACACTGAAACAACCACAACAGCTAAAGACACTCACAAAAGAGGACTTCTAGAACTGCTTCAAAAAGTGGCAAGAACGATGGTATAAGTGTGTTCAAAGTGTGGGGGAGTATTTTGAGGGGACTAACCGGACTAATGGCAAAGTGTCTTACTGTGATAATCTTTTTTTTTATTTAAATATTTTTATTTAAACATTTGCCATATTTTTTGATCGCACCTTGCATTTAACCAAAAAATAAAGTAAAAAAAGCACTGGAAATGCATGCACTGGAAATACAAGAGACAATTTGGGTACACACAGATGATGTTTTCGCTGTGACCACATTTTTTTCACTCCGCTTGCAGTTTGAACATAGAAACATCATTTGAACTGTGGAGCAATTTTATCTTGACTCTAACATTCTAACTCTGGATTGCTCGAAGTTAGAGCCATTCGAACTACCAGGCACCACTGTATATGAATGCACAGTTTTAAACTGTGCTTTTTTCCAAAATGTGCATTTTGTAAATATAATTAAAAGTTTGGAACCCCACAAGCTTTTGCTTAAAAAGGCATTCTGGTTTGTGAATAGGGCAACTTTAATTAAAAAAGGAACGGAATGACATTTTCGCAAATCCCCTTGCCAACCCTCAAAATGGGTTTTGGATCCAGGGGTTTCAAGTTCTGCCCCTGCCCCACCCTGGAGCACCCCATTTTGGGGCCTAACACCCGCTATCCATGGGTATATTGGTGCCTCTGTAGTGATTCCTCCCTCCCTCCCTCCCACCAGTGGGCCTCTTCACCAGTGGAGGAGTATTTCCACATCATTACATCCTTATCAAAACTGAACCAAAAACTCTTGCTAACAAGTAGTGACCACATTTAATGGATACAGCTAATCCATGTTACAGGTTATGCATGCCAGCCATAGAACTATTAAAAATGCAGAGGCTGTCCTAATATAGAGGAGGCAACCGAACCAGGGCTCCCATGAATTGGAGATGACTTGACAGCATATAACGCCAACAACAACCCAAATTCAACTAAGGTAATTGAATTCAGAGTAATTCCTACCTTTTATGAGCTAAGCGCCAAAGCCCTGTGTGGATGTTGCTGGCAATATAAGTGATGCCACTGAAGTTTGTAATTTGCTGGCTCACTAGTTGAACTCTGCCCATTCATAATGCTCACCTTTTTAACAAGCCTGTACTAGCATTTTATGCATTTGCTGCTCAATTCCGAACTGAACTTCTGAGCATGTACAATCTGTATCCAGGCAACACTAGTTGCTAAACAACACTCACCATATGCTGACTTTTCCTGCTTTATGATAAAGTGTGATGGTGTCACTCTGTCTCACTACCTATCATGTTTGAAGAAACAGTCATGCAGCCATATGCACAGGCCTTTTTTCTATGTTGTTTTCAGCCATAGCTTCATTTCCTGTTTTGTGGTCGGACTCAACACATTTTCTTTATCTCATCAGATCAGATGTGGGTTGTTGGTGTCCATATGATGTTTCCTTTTATTTGGTTTGGGAAGTAAACATGGACTTTTCTTCCTGCTGCTGGTGGGTGCAGTGAGAGGCTATGCAAAAACAGCAGCCAGGAAGGGAAGTAATGAATGAGGCCATGGCTTCACACATGGCATCTCATGGTCTGCCCATGTCCAAACTACAGCTTCCAAGATGTCCTCTGATATTGTACATATGCAAACATTTCTTTATGCAGAATGAGAATTTATTTTGAGGGAAAACTCTAATATAAGCTGACGTGTGCAAGTTCATTCTTATCAGAGTAAATAACAAATTAATCCATTGTAAAACTGACTGGAAAAGAAAATAATGCTCAGAAAGGTCAAATGCAGAAGAAGAAGAAGAAGAAGAAGAAGAAGAAGAAGAAGAAGAAGAAGAAGAGGAAGAAGAGCAACCATGAGATGGATCAATTCCATAAAAGAAGCACAGGCTCGAGTTTACAAGAGCTGAGCAGAGTTATTAAGGTTGAGATGTTTGGAAGGCACTCATTCAGATGGAACATAACAGTAGTAACAACAAGTTAACCTTTCTTTAGTTCATACTTAACCTCAGCTTCATTCCATCTTGCAGACTTTGGTAAAATCAAAAACTAATTGGAAAAAATCACACTACTCCTTAAGTATGAGGCACACATTTCTGTGCCTCCCACTACTTTGAGGGGAAAGAACAAGACAGCCCGACTAATGGAAAATGAAGTAAAGGCCTGTTTATCTTATCTTCTTCATGTGGTTTTCCCACAACTGGAAAACAACATGTTTATCATCCTTACACTCACAAAAGATTATGACTTAACAGTTTAGAAGTTCAACAAAAGCCAGCTGGAGAAATAGAAAGAATACTACAGTGGGCCTTTGGACTGCCCAGAAACAAGTATCTCAAATACCAGCAAGCTTTAGCCAAGGAGAACCTCCTTGCAGGCCCTGTCAGTGTCATCCCCATGGCTTTTAATTTTCCACTTTGGATGACTTGATTAATCTCTCAGCTGGTCTTCTTCGGACACAAACTGCGCAGAGATCGGCAATGATTGTCTTAGTCTGTTAATACTAAAACATTTCTAAGTATTAATTATGCTTCTCAGAACTGACTCTGCTGGACTTCAAAAGCTCACCCTACTGCTCTTTGGGTTTTTTCCTTCTTTTTCTAAACAAAGTAAAGGGATCTTTCTGATATGTCAGATAACTATCGTTCCACTCTGTAGTAGCACCCACAGTTTTCTAAGCACGAGTGGGCCATGGCTTGAAGACAGAGCCTCCACTTCCACCCTCTCCAGCACCAATGTTGATTGTTGATTGGTTGCAGGGTACTGATATGGCGAGACAGTGCTGACCCAGGGCTCTTAGTGGTCAGGATCCAGTACCTTATCTTTGCCAGCATCCTGCCACTGCTCTAGATTAAAAAAAGGATGGGAAATATCCAGTCCTGCCATTTCACCACTGCTTGTTCTGCTGCACCCACATGGCAACCTTCTGGCACTAGCAAGAAGCAGAATGGAAATTAAACAAAAATAAATATAGTATTTGGTAATATTTTAGTATAGTTCTCAATACTTATCACTGAATTATCAGCAGAAAGAGCACAGGCAGATGTGGCTATGGAAGTCTAATTTCCACGTGATCTGAAACATGCAGTGGGAACATGAATCACAACTGAAATGCTGGCACCTGGTTAGCAGTCACAAGATCAGTGTTCAGTTTTGACTCCTAGCCCTGGACTGGTTGCTTCCGTGGCTGAACAATCTCCTTGGACGGAGTTTTCCAAGGGAATTGCATGTAAATATTATTTTCCTTGCAGATTTTTCTTCCCGTGAAAGGGAATAAAATGAAGCAGAACAATCCCCAAATCTCCTTTTTCTTCACTAAAACTCACTGAAATATAAATGATTTCCTCTAACATACCCTTCCAGTGTTACAGAAAATAAGATGAAGGATCATTACGTTCATTTCTGAAATAAGTAAAACTCATCAGTAAAATGGTAGATGCCTCAGAATGAACCTCAAGGGATGTGACACCAGCAGTTATATAATTTTATTGCTGATGTTAACTCTGCGACAAACCCTCAACCACAGTTTGTGGGAATGTCAGAAAATGAACCTTATGAATTTTAATGTCGTTTTTTACTTGGACATTGATGTATGCTTTGTACAGCTATACTTTTCTATGTGCTGACATAAATAAAAAGTATCCTTAATCAAACATTTAAAAAGCATTGTGGTTTCAAAGTGTTATTTTAAAAAATCAGCTAGAGGTTGCAATCATCCATAAATATTTAGTATGACTGCGTAATCTCAATAATTTAAATACACTATCAAATGGGGCATCTATAGATGTTTGTATGGCTGTTTGGTAGGTCAGTGTGAATGCAACTCTGGGAGCTGAACATTTATGAAAGCAAATTACATCTTCTCAGTCCTAGATTATTCTGTTATTGTAATAATAAAACTGCTTAGGAATAATTCATACCTCTGAATCAGACTGTTGGGAATTTGACTTGAGTGAGCCTATGCTGATTTCTTTCTATACTTGGTGAAGTGGTTGCAGTGAGCTTACAACTGCATAGACATTTATTGCAATACTTCTCAGGAGACCTTTGGGGACTTCTTGCTGACAAAGCAAATGAGTTTCAAGCTAGCATGTAGAGGAGAAAGCACAGCGTTTCTGCTTTCCTAGAAACCAGAGTCCCTGTTATTTCCTACTCTTGACATGCCAGTTTTGTCAAATCAGCCCTTTCATATTAGAGCAAGACAAGCATTACTTTGGAATTATTGGCTGTAGATGTGGGCTTCAGTTTTTAAATGTGAATGATCACAAGGGATATCATGAGACATTTCTTCCACAATGAATAGCTTCACCACAAGCACACCATAGAAGAAGTGTTTGGCAGTTGTTACAATCAGATTCCAACAACTGCAAATGAGATCCTAGGAAACACATGAATTGATGTATTCATGAACTGATGAGTCTGAATTCTGGATCCAGAAAGACAGAGAAATGCAAGTGTGTAAGCAAAAAGTGGCAAACACATGCCAACAATAAGTTCTCTGTTGCAGTCACCACTGAACTCTAGACCATGGATCACTTTGGCACATTGGTGCTGGCTCTGTTAACTTTAGGACTGAATTATTGTAATGCACTGTATATGGGGCTATCTGTGGGCTTGGTCTGGAAGCTGTGACTGGTGCAGAATGCAGGGATGAGGCTGTTAACTGGAATTTCCCAACAGTAGGTGACATTGTCCAAAAAATGCAGTGGCTGCCAGTATGCAGCTAGGCCAATTCCAAGGTGGTTCTGTGAAGATATAAAGGCCTAAGCAATCTGGGACCAGGCCTAAACAATTAGGTACCACTTCACTGTTTGCAATGGAGCATTCAGTGTGGCAGCATCCACTCTCTGGAACATTTTACCAAGGATGCCACAGTTCAGGTATTTACCTGTCTTCTTAAAAGTCATACCTTTACACAGTCTTGCCCTGAAGTGTGATCCAGCCAGCTATGGTTTGTTGTTGTTATTACATACATTCAACTTGTCTCTGACATATATTCTTTGTTGAAACACCTTGAACATCACTTTGCTTTCATGTGAAATTGAGAAATTTGCATCTCTTTTCTTGAGGATTGGAAAGTCTCTGGTTTCAATCCGCAGTTCTGGTTCATAGTCAACTGAGTTCACTAATGGAAATCTGTTATTAATCTGAACTTTTAATTCCTCAGGAAAGTTACTTCAGTTGTAGTTGGGCACTATGGTTATGTTAATGATTTTTTCAGCTTTACTCTGATTTTTAGTATTAAATGCTTACAGTAACTATCACAATCTTTTCCCTGATCTTGTTTTGGCAGTGAGAATAGAGATTTTCCATCTCTCACTTCCAATTACATAGTCTATTTCATTTCTTTACTGGCTGTGCATACAGTCATCTGAACAGTTGCCTGAAATCTGTGTTTGTGAAGAACAGATTGTTAACTTCACAGAATTCCGTGAGTCATTCTCTTGCTTTGTTTCTGACCCCTAGGCAAAATTTTCCCACAACATTGGATACTGCCTTGTTTCCTACTTTTGTGTTCCAGTCAGCTCTGAAGATTTTGTTTTGGCATGTTCTTGATTTCCTCTTGAACATCTGCAAAAAAAGTTTTTGATTGCTTCTTCTTCAGCATCTGTTGTTGGAGCATAGACTTAAATGCTGGTTATGTTGATAGGTGTCCCAAGAAATCTGAGTGATATGATTTGGACAGAGTTTGCATTATAGCCCCTTATGCTGTATCTCGCCTCAGTATTTGTGCCATTCTATTTCTTCCAATCTGTCATTTCAGAGTAAAACACCTTCTGTTTGTCTGAATGAAAGGTCACATTTCAGTCACGCAAAGTGGTGTGATGCTTACCTGCTCCATTTCTTGCTTCCCTGTTTCCAGTTTGTCTTAATCCATACTTCTTATGCTCCATGTGCCAGTTGTATATACTGTTTTGTCTTTGAGCATGTCAACCACTAGACTTCCTTTCAGTATCAAGGTCTGGTGTCTCAGCCTTGACCATGTCACCTTGGCTGATTCAGCTAGAAGAACAGTCTAGTAAGAGAGTCTGGTTTCCTAGCAGCATTATCCTTGGTGTCGCCTGTGCATTCTTAGACCCTTACACCATACTAAGGTGTACATCCAAGAGGGGCAGCCATGTAATGGGGCTTACCAAAATTTCCTCCTGCCCTGCAACCCCTGAAAAGAGGGAACCTACTGGTACCCATCCTATGGATTTAGCCAAGGGGAACCATTATTGTCTTTAATTAATTCTTTTAGGAGAGTTTAGTATGGGCTTAAATATCTGCCAGTTAACCCCCCCCCCAACCCCAAAATGTTATGCACTGTTATACTTAAGCAATACTAGCTATACTTGTGTAAATGTGTGTGGGTCTGAGTTGTGTGGCTTCTTCAAGTCTTTATTCATTTAGCACTTGAAAAACTGAAACCAGAATTTTTAAAGATATCCCTTTAAAATATCTTTAAAAAGAGGACATTAAAAGTAGCTATAAAGTCGCTGGACATCTAAGTAAGAGAGATATTGAAACCCAGTAACTTGTTTCCTTTTAAAGAATTCATTCCTCCAACTTCTCACTACAAAATTTTAATTTAGGTCTCCTTCTGTGTAGTTTCAAAGAAATTACTTTCATCTAAAGATAAGGCAGAGGGGAACAGTGTATTCATTGAATAAGCATCCAATGCTTGCTATTACCAGAAAAGAAGGATTAGAAAAATCTAACTAAGGAAAAAAGAGTAAACAAAGATATAAGTACAGTAAATGTGCTTACCTCTTAAGTGATGAAATGAACAGTAAAGCTTATGAAAAAATAGAAGACTTAATCAATATGATCTTGTGGGTAAGACAAATGAATTAAAGGATGAAAGCTTTCCTTTCTTCTCTCTTTTTGATAAAGTGAAGAGGTATTTTGCGATATCCTTGAACATCCTCCCCATAATTAAAAAAGAAATAGAAATGAAACAGATGGAGCCAATGTTTATTGTTGAAATGGCAGCCGAAGGCATAATATTAGAAATGGTAAGAAAAGTATTTCAATATATGTATACTTGGCTTCTTCCATAAACATTTGATAGAGGTTTGCCATCCTTTAAACAGTCAATCTACACTGAACTCCAATCTTGAAAATGCCACAAGTTTAATGCAAAGTTTGCTTCCCCACAATTCTTTATCGCCTGATTATATAACACCCCACAGCACACACCCCACATCAACTTATCAGGGGTTATAATAGACCTGTCCACATAATGAGTATGTTATCAGGTTTAGCCTAATAGAATAAGTTAAAGGAAAACTCTTTCTATAGATAGATAGATGTGTTTAAAATATAGCACTTTTAATATCGACACCAATATCTCACCCAAAATTAAAACAATTGATTAGCAGTCCAAAATGCTCGTCAGTGCATCACCCACACAGGCTCTACATATGCACAGTGCTGAATTCCAAATGAAAGATGGTTCATGTATAGAGTACCAGTATCCCAAATGTGTTTTGACCAATCTCATCCTCTTCAGTTGAAGAGAATCTAAAGAAAATCCTTACAGAACTTACTAAGACAAAATTACATGACACCTGAATTCTTACATGGAACCTGAAAGCAAAATATGTATCTAATAAATATAGACTAACAAAAGAAACAATTTACCAGTAGTTGTTACATGTATGGAAATGGAGATCCAAACCAGACAACCTGTGGAAGAAATAAAAGGAGGGAAAGACATTTTCTCCTATTTTTTAAATACAGTGGAATAGAATAAACCTGTGTTGATCTCCTAGATATATCTACCAAAGGACAAAGAATGATATAAAAATTAGTATAAAGAACCCAGACAGCAAATCAAAAAAGACTTTAGCAGCCTTACTAGAAAGGACTAAGTCTTCCTTCCCAATACAGCCATTTAACATCACCAAAAGTTAAAACCAATCCAACCCAGAATGCTAATACAGCAGCCAGCTCCCAGAGATGGCCTGACTGCTGTGCATGGCCATTTGATGTGAAAAACCAAGCTGCTTTATGTAGGTCCTAATCAGAACTCAGAGGAGTTGTGTTATCAGTTCAGCATGGAAGGAAAGCCCATAATTATCTGTTGCTGAAAAGTTGCTCTCTAGGCCCTAAAAACAGTCTAAATTTTTAAGAAATATCCATCTCCCACAGGGCATAAATAAACTGCTGTTCATAACTGATAAAACAGTTATTCTGTACTCAAGCACATATAAAATGACAATCACTATAAAATAATTGAAAAATCAACAGCAAGTTGCAAGTAAGCTCAGTATAGGACAGTACAAAAGATGGCCACAAGACTAGCACCCAATTACATTCTTCATTCAGTGCATAAGGGTGCAATGTCTTTAAAATATGTAGCCAGAAGTTCTCTTTCCTTCTTTGTTGGTGATACAGTGTGCCTCGTGTCCTTGAATCCTTTTTCATCATGTCCAGAGTCACCAGAGTGTTTCACCATGGGAATCTGGAGCCTTCTGAAATGATAACGCTCTTGCGTTCACAAATCCTATGACACACTGTAGCATAAATGTCTCCTTTCAGATTACTTTGACAAATTCCATAATATAATGCTGCTGATTGTCAGAAGGGTTTCTAAATTGTTTACTTTTAATGCAATCTCCACACAAATCACAGTGGCCACATGAGTAATAACTAGTAATGTTTCTACCACCTATATTGGAAGATATTAAAGGTAGCAAAACCTTTAGTACAGTAGGATCCCCGTTTCCCCTGTTTTAGTTTTGGTGGTTTTGCTTAACCACAGTTGACAGTTGGCTCTTCACATTCACCAGGCTAGGGGCACAGGACACCTTGAAAGTAAAAACCATGATTATCTCTAGTACCCCTCCCCCCCCCACACACAAATATCCTAAGGGGGAAAAACACGAATATCTCTAGGGAACTACACCCTCTGTTTGGGGACATCACACTTTTTGTCTCAGTTCTAGCAACCTCAGTCATGTGCTTTGTCTCTCGGTAGGCATGAAGATGCTAGATGTATTTGCAGACTTTCCCTAGAGTTATTCACAGTTTTTCCCTAGAGATATCCATGGTTTTCTTTAGGGATGTTTTCCCACTCTTGTGGGGGTCCTGAAACCCGGAACTGTGAACAAGGGATGCTGGTGTCGCCTATGTCAATGAGACTCCTCCTCAGTTACTGCCTGCATCCTGAGCTTTACAGAGCTATCCATGGTGCTGAAATCACCCCCAAAATAGGTTCATCATCTTGGAGCACCACAGGTTAACTCCAATAAAACTGAAAAGGAAACTTGAAATGGATGAGAAGGCACACTGATGTAGGAATCACCAGCTCCCTTGACTGTGAAATGGTGACTCTCAAATTATATGAGTGTTTGCACTCAACATAGCATTATTTCTATAAAATGGGAGTTTTGCCAGAAAATGTAATGTTTGCAAACCACAATTCTAATCTGTGTCTCATATTCATAATAGGAAGTGATGCTAACATCCTTTTCTGATTTTCTTGATTTTTTCTTGGCTCTAATAATATTCTTCTGTGTTCAGTCAACACTTGTTTTTAGAAAGATAGCCTGTTTGCTTAAGCTGTTCTGTGCAAATTTTTGCCCATCTCGAAAAATGTTTTGCCCATTATTTGTTGTAGCCTTAGTATGTGAGAGGATTGTAAATCCCTTTTAAATAACCAGGTTATAATTAACCTCAGATTTGGTCAGATTGTGTAAACTGTTGACATATTGCCAAAATATCTTAAGTTTTCCTTCCAAATTTCTCCAAATAATGAATATTTCATCCATAAGACTCTTAGATTTAAGAATTCATTATTGGCTGATGGAAAACACTGCTGATCTCACTGATCCATAAACAGATTTGCGGTTCTGGACAACTCCTTTCCCCATATCCATCGCCAGTATTTGCCAGAAGAATTTACTCATCAGGGAACATTCAGTTAAAGAACAAATGAAATTTGTTATCTTATTCAAAGTGTATTTTGCAACCTCCATCAGTTGTGTTTGAGGGATGTTAGTATTCAAAGAAACCATGTCCATAGCAGAAAAACCCGATTCCCCTTCTAAATCCATACCATTATAAGCTGTAAAGAAATATACTGTGCCCTTTGAATAGGAGCTTACGATGGAAGAAGCAGCTTCAATAAATGGTTCACAAATGTGAAAAGAGGCTCCAGGACAGAACCACACCCTGAAATAATGGGGAGAGGGTTCAGTAGACAAGAGAATCTTCTTTATTACTAACAAAAGCACATAAGCAAATTTGGATATATGGACTTCTATCAACCATTATCCAGTATATTCACAATATCCTTTTTGATTCTATCTGTGGGATTTTCCTTGCATTTCTCATAATGGCTGTCATTTTCTAATTGTCTATAATCCTCTGCTACACAGTTCTCCCTGCCCAGAATTACAAGTTGGCCCTCTTTATCTACTGGTTTTAAAATTATGTTCTGACAGCTTTGCAAATTCCTTAATGCCAAATACTTTTTTCTGGGTAGATTGCATGATGGAGAGTCTTGATTTTTTCCCCCAATTTCATGAACTTTCCTTAATGCCAAATCCTCAAATACTTGTATTCTAGAATTTTTTGAAACTAAATTAAAAGCTGACTTTGCTTTACATTTCAGTCTGCAAGTTTTGTTTTTCTAAATAGTTGCTGTAATTCTACCATTAGTATGAAGACACATTTGGGTGCAGGGACCAAGGAAAGTCCTTTCAGAAGTCTCTATGTTCATGTGCACTTAGGATCCTAGTAGATAAATTCATAATCATCTAGTTTTTAGAATTTATGATCCTTATGCTCTCCCCCCGCCCCCACTGTGGATTTGTGTTTCTTTGCATACTCTTTTGCTTGATTTGAAGTTAAGAGGGTTCTAACAAGGAGGTTATTTAATCTACTCCTGGCAAATTTAATGAAGAACTAGCCTCCCAACTTCTCTTTACTCCATAATGATGTAACTTCTCCACACACATCTTAGTAGGGGTTATAACAGATCCCACTACCTGGTGATAGATGTTATCCAGTGCAGGATTGCCAAGCTGCATACTGAAGAGTCTCTCTGTCTCTTTCCACCTACATAAGAGGTGGAGAATATGAGCAATACTCCAGCATGGGCTTCTTTTACCTATGCCTTCCTTAGTCCTTGTGTCTCTCCTCAAATTGTTGAGTCAATAGAACTTCAGAAGTACTACACTGATTATGAAAGGTGGGAAAGATAAAAGGACCAGGAAAGGATCTATCAGAGAAAGCAACTTCAGGTTTAGTGAATCAGAGAGGATTCTGGCAGTCCTAGTCAGGTGACGATTCTGATTACTAGTCAGGTGCCACTGGGACTGCATGAGAAATTCAATCCTCCCAAACTGCAACCTGCAATCAAAGTCTGTACATTCTCAAACTTGCAATGGAATTTGCAGAAGAAGGAAGGTAGCAAAAAAGGAATGCATTCAGAACTGATGTATTTGAAAATGTGGCATTAAATCTTCTACTTTTGAAACTCTTTTAATCGATGGGTTACAAATGGAAACATTTGATATGGACACACATTAGGAAGAACGTCTGAGCTCAGGTTTGCTGAGTCACACCTCTCTGTAATGCACCTTAGCCATAGACAGATGGACTTTTAGTAATGTCAGTTGACATTTAATTATCAACAAAAATAAAAACATAATGGAAGCACCTAGTTTAGCAGAACAGTTAAAAGTTTGGATGATGAGCTGGATGTCTGTGGTTCAGATCTTGGTTCAGCAACCTTTGTGAGTTACCTTGGGAAATGCAACTTTCACCCTCCCTTCCATACAGGGAATCAACCTAGTCTTCTTTATAGGGGTATAGGGGTATTCAGGAATCATGGGATCATGCATGTGAATCACTTTGACAATTGAAATAAAAGCACTGCATAAAAGTAACAGTGAGAAGTACTTTAAATAAACCTAAGAGATGGCTACACTTGTCCTGTGAGGATTTAATTTTATTTTCCCCATCTGAACACCAGATACTTGCGTCTTCCCACACAATATCATAAGAAGCTCCCTTTGAAACTCCTTCACTTTCAAAAGTTGTTTGCCTTAAAGCATATTCGGAGGAGCAGAGGGAGAAACACAAATCAAAAGCTTCCTTGGATACACAGACTAGTTGTACAGCACTTCGTATGCTGCTCTAAGTTTAACAGACAATTTTAAGATTCTATGAAGGAACTCAGAATGCTAGCAAAAGGAAACCACTCTTTATAGAGGCAAAAGGCACATCTATTTCCTACCTCTAGAATTTTATTAGTGGGGTGGGTATTTGTTTTTGTTTTTTCAAAAAGACCTCCCTTAGTGGAAGTGACAAATTTTTATTCCATTTAGAAAGCAGTTTCCCTTTTTAACAGTCAGAGCTGCTTGGCAATGACAGTGATGGTGATGGTGACAGTGATTTATAAACAAACAAACAACATTTCCATGCAGTTCTTCTGAACATGTCCATGGAAGTCCTTTGGGTATAAAGGTCTTTAGATGTGTCATTTCTTAATATGAGCTTTGGACTAATAATGATATCTTATTTATTCTCTCTGTTGTTTCTCCCCTCAATGCAGTTTGTAATGTAAAGGGAGAACAAATACACTCAGTGGGAATAATATTATGCTATAACATGGTAGGATTTTCGAGAAACGTTTCTCACTCCTGCCTCATCTGTAATGGATCATGTGTTTGTGTATGTGTGTTTAAGCTCAAGTAAGCCCTTGAGTCTAATATGGAAGGAGTGGTGAGAAAATGACAGGAGAGAATTTAAAATACCCTTGAGGACTCCACTGCCTTTTGGACATGTAAATGACAAACATGCTCCATCTGTCCAGAAGTAATGATAATGTGGACTTGTGAATGATCAAACAGTGGACAAAGTAAGCAACATTATTCAGATAAGTAGGAGGCAGTTGGTATGCTGCAGAGGAGGACAAAGGTGGAGCTTGACACTACAGGGTTTATAATTAAAAGGACATAAGGAATGATTTATTAAGGCCAATACGTTGACAAAGGAAGGGAAGAAGCAGCAGTAAAGAAAGTCAAAACAAGGATATAAAGTGCGTCAACTGAGCACAATGATGGATTTCCACCTCTAATTATGTGATAGTATCAAATCAAAGAGTCCACCCCTCACCAAACCCTGTATTTGAATTTTCACTTAACGGAGAAGCAGCCAGGCTTAAAACTGCACTCATAAACAGCCTAGCTGCCAGCAAAGTTCTGGCTTAAGATGCTCAAAATGAGCAGCAATGGTAGCTGAGCTGAACCAGTTGTAGTTTCTGAAGCCTTTAAAGGGAGCCTCCCATATAATACTTTGATAATTGTTATATTTTGCTCGGTTTAAATGTTTTTATGCAACTGTTATTGGATATATTTTGAGGCATCTTATTTATTTATTTATTTTTCGATTTATATCCTGCCTTTTTCCTACAAAGGGCTCAAGGCAGCTTACATCCTCCTCCTCCTCCATCTTATACCCACAACAACAGCCCTGTGAGGTAGGTTGGGCTGAGAGTCTGTGACTGGCCCAAAGTCACCCAGTTGGCTCCATGGCTGAGTGAGGACTAGAACCCAGGTCATCTAAGTCCCAGTCCCATGCTCTTAACCACTACACATATATTTTTAAAATAAGAGAGGTAGTATGTACATCTGTTAAATCACATGACTCATAGTAAAGCCTACATAGTTTCAGGGCACAGATGACTGCAGTGGGCATTCCTTTCAAAGAATCTGGTCACTCAGACACCATACAGGAGGGATTGACTCCACATGCCTGAGCAAAAAGACACAGACATGGACAAGGGTTTACCTGCTGATACAGGCGAATCTGATTGGCTGATCAACACTTCAGACCTCACCTTTTTCCAGGGAAGGCAACTATTCTTCAGCGTGAAGGACAGAGCTCCCACTCAGCTTGAATCGTTGCCCCACCCTGGGTCCAGCCACAGAATCAGGCTTCAGTTTTGTGTGAAGACTCTCTAACTATCATCCCTCATGCAGAATAGGACTTCAGAGTCTGGTTCCCTTTCCTAGCCTGCCCCTCAGGTCAGGTTTAAGAAAGCCACCATTCGCCACTCACATGCCTCAGAGTGCTCACCGATGTGCTGCCTTCCCTTTTTCCTCTCCAGCCCCATTGGAACCTGCCAGTCGTAACATCTCTTGAAACCCTATTTAGAGAGGACACCCTTCCTGTCTTCACTCACGCACCACGGTCGCCCAGGCAAGTGTGATGTGCTCCATCTGGCACTCTCACTGTGTATTGCTCGGAAACTGCCCAGGAAGGAGCTGCCCAAGGCAGGGCAGGGCAGACAGAATATGAGACATCATATTCCATTAGTTGTACCAGCTGCTGGTGCATTTCTGTGCTCAATTCTACAGGATGGATCAAACAAGCAAGCCCTAAATATGTAGGGACCAGGTTATTGAGGGGCAGCTTATACCTATAGCAACCTCTTCCTGCTTTCAGTTTATCCTCGGAGACTCCCAGATAAGTGTGTATAGGATTGCAGTCTAATTTTCTTTCCCAGCATTCACTTTTTAATATTCAATAATACAGATCTCTGGTTTACAGTGAATGAAGTTAGTGCTTCTAGGTACAATCTTATGCAGTTCTACTCAGAAGTAGGTGTCACTGATTTTGATTTAATGTAATCATATGCCTAGATATGACTTTCTTACAGGTGAGTATAATCTGAAGCTATCGTGATGCTTATCATTGTTGGAAATGTGCTAAACATCACTTACAGGCACAAGTTTTAATAGTGTGGCTCTGTTCAAATTCTAAAAGGAAGTTTTAAAGAGATTATGTTTCTATATAGACCCAAAGCTGAGGATAAGTAAGCTATGACATCAAATAGAAGGAATTCTAAAGTAGAAGATCTGAAGGTAATATATTTCTATGGCCATAAGACATCATTTGTGCTACAGCCTATGCTGCATAGGGATTTTTTAAAAACGCAATTTTGGAATCACTTTGCCTTGATATCATAGCAGGGCTAAGCGGTTATTTAGATACACACCAGTTCTGGTAGAAGGAAATGGGAATTAATCTCTGCACTGCTGTATATAATTTTGTGCTGCCACTTTCATATACATTAAATACATTTCATGCATACTATGCCTTTTTGCTTGTGATTCCCCTGGGAGCATACTGGAAAGAACAGGAAATCGTTACTAGGTTTGCAGTCCAGTAATGGGGTAATAGCAGATTCCCTACAAGCCTGTTTAATGCCTTGACACCCATATGCTATTTATTATTTTCTTAACTTACCTGGAATATACATAAAAGTATGCATATCATAAAACTCTTGCTATATAATTTTATTTATTTCTTCCTCTCCTCCTCCCCTTCCTCCTCCTGCTTCTTTTGGTTATCTTGTGCAACATGGGTTCTTTCCATTTCACTAAGATGTACCAAACTAATGCTGGATGAGCCTGGATGGCTTCTTCCCACAATCCTTGTGGTAAGCTAGGATGGCACTGGCAAGGCAGGCCGGTGACTCCTATGTCTGTGGGGCCCTTAAGCATTGCAACATTAATTTTGAGCATCATCACAGCACTCTATGGCGCTACATGGTGATGAACCTATTATTCTGGGGATGGGTGCAGCAGCATGGATGGCTCCTATATGCTCAGAATACAGACGGCAGTAAATGAGACCCAACAGGAGTCACTCGCCTCCCCTGAGCACTGACATGAGAAGGAACTGAATCATTGGTACGAGTTCAGTGTAAGTGTGACAGAGAACCAGGTCAAACACTCCCGTTTTTTAAACCGCAATGGACCTTCCCGAGCATGCAGGAAGCATTTTGCACCCTGCCTCTGCTATGGATACTGCTTCGGACTCCACCAGGGGTGCCACAAGGCACCAGAATATTTGATTCCATGGGTGGACAACAGAGCAAAGGAAAAAAATCTACCTGTTTGTTTGCTCTAGTTAGTCCCATAGCAGAGACTCATCAGCATGGCATGGGAAGGACATATGCTGTATGGCTCCTAAACTTCTAATGTAACTACGGAAGGGGCATACTTTTTAAAATACTCTAAAGTACATACTCAGAGTATTAGCCTTGGCAGTACTCTTTCAGCCTGAGCTACAAATTCCATTTCAGAGATGCTCTCAGGGACCTCATTCCATTAAAGAAAAGTGAGATGGTGGGAAAAATACAGCAAATACCCACATTTTACAGCTTAAACTTCTTACTGTCAGTAGCAATGACTTATGAGAGGCATTGGGCTGCTTAGAATGCAGGTGTTTACTGCACATAAGCTGGGAAGTTACCTAACTGTTGTGAGCGACCTAAGACCAGGAGAAGGTTGTGAGTACAACTAGGGAAATGCTGAGCACCAAGGTGGAAGGTCAGGTTTGCCCTCCGCCCATGAGGTTTCAATATAACAGGAATGTAAAAGCATTGTTAAAGCATGGGAAGGCAGAGGGGTGTGGGAGAGGAAAGAAAAGTTGATCACACGCCTCCTTCACAGGTGAAGCAATGTGCATGGCCATCTAAAAGTGACCTCCTAAGACTCTTAGGTGTGCTTTCTAAACTTGCCTATCTGCAGCAATGATCCCAATATGTTTAATGGGGGTTGCTTGTACACTCATTAGAAAAAGTGTACAGCCTTAGCTTCATATAAGTAGCTTGTGCTAACTCAGATGAGTTCTTCAAGTTGATAAAAAATTTAGAGTTGACCCTTAGACTCTCACCTATGCAGGTTGTAAACTCTCCTCATCACCAAAACTATGTGCCATCCAGGACTGCTAGGTATGCAAATATCCCCGCAGATGCATTTCCACATACATACATCTGGTAAGATAAGGTGCATTTATTGGAAGGGAGTCTGAAAGAAACAAATGGATTGGCCTAACATAAAATATTCAATTCCACATTGCCAGAAACAAGCCAGCAGCAACTTCTCTACATGTCAATTTCATTGGAGCGGCACTGCACCATTTCTGCACATCTCTCGTTTGTGCTCATTGGATTTATTGTGACCCTTCTTGGTTCACTTTCTCCCCCTTCCCCACTTTCTCCTTCCTCTGCTTCTATTTTAGGTGGATCCCACTTAACTGTGTAACATGGGTCAAAAACTGGATTGATGGCTGAAAAATATATACATCATAATTCTCTTGGCTCTCCAATTTGCTATTAGTCAGCTGCACAGCTGTGAATCACTGGTTGTGAAAGCATATTCCTAGATCATTATACTATGTTCTGGCTCTTCTTATTGGCTGTTTTCCAGCTTTTTTCCAGCATTCCCAGCTCTAAAGGGGCAATCTATGTGAGAATATTTCATTCAATGTCATTATCATTTTTAAAAATAAGATTAATCACTTTCTATTTGTTATCAGTGAGGAAATGAAGTATTTTACTTAGAAAAGAGGAAGAAGGGGGTATTCATTATTTAAAGGGAAGTCCAATAAATATTATGGAGCAATCCATGCCACATAAGACAGAGCACACGCATAATGTTCTTTGACTCATACCAATTACATCAACATTCAGTTTAAAACTTTCCAGTTGTGTCACAATCTGATTGAAGCCAGGTCTCTTGCAATTTGGTTCTAGTTAGTTCCTGGCATGCTGCATATTTTTAAAAGTCTGAAATGTTTAAGTCCTTCCAACATTTCTGTTATTTTTTTCTGTTAAGAACACAATGGGTATAATCCAGCGGGGTTCACAAGGCAGTGTTAGGTCCAACCTCTGCTAATAGGCAATGTTCACCAACTCCTCATCCAAAACAATCTTTGAAGAACGCACCCATTGTGTGGTAATGTGGACATGTAAAGTCCTTGGATACATCAGCTTTCCTAGGCCAAGCCTTTTCAAAACAGATGAGCAATACTGCTCTCCATTGACCATAAAGTCAACCAAGCTAAGCTTATATGGTATACCATAACAGAACCTAGGAGTGGAGTGGGGGTATAATGTGTTTGAAAATGGGTGGCATGTCCAGCAAAGTCACAAATCTAGTGATAGCAAAATCCTTGATATATGCAGGAATAATTGTTTCCCCAGAGATCCACAGATGTGGCTAGGCTTGTAATCCAACAATTATTTCTACTGGATGGTAGAATGGGTGGTTTCTGTTGAGCAATTGCAGGCTCTCTCCAACACAGAATGACAGGGAATCTCCTCAGCAAGCCAGAGTTTCTGCCCTGTGAACAATTAAGGACACTGTCTTTCTCACAGTCCATCCATCTTCATAAAAATGCAGGAGTTTTTCCATGTCTTAGGAAGCCACCCTGTTCTTTGCCCCCAACCCCATGTGTGCCAGTGACTGGGGCAGCTCTTTATTTGATGGTGCATGGATGGTGTTACCCATGATGGGTTGTTGTGTCAAGCAGTTGCAGACCAATTCCCAATTGTCTGGGGGTAACAACCAACCCTGACAAGCCTTGATTTTCTGTAGGGGTTTTGCCCACAATGAGTTGTCATCTTGTCTGAACATGGATGGCTGGTCCCGTCATGGATGCTAGGAAGTGGCTAGTGAGCTGCTTGGCAAGAGTGGCGAAAAGCGCTTGCTGCTTTTGCTGGACTCGCCTGGGCTGCCACCAGTGCCAGCTGCCCAAGAAGTGCCCAAACAGCCCTTTGAAATAGTCTGTGCTAGCTGGGTGTCCCCCACGAGGTACCAGCACTTTATAACCTGCTGTGCTTTTTGCAGGGATCATGAAGTCTGACTTGACAACTGGCTTTTACGATCTTCATCTTGCAACTACTGACAGCCTCTTTAAAATGCCCAGCTGGCATGATAAAAGGGCTGTTGGTGATTGGCAAACATTTTTGGTTTGCACACAGTTTGTGCAATGGGGGGGCGGTATTTTAGAAAGACTTAGAATCATAGGATCATAGAATAGTAGGGTTGGAAGAGGCCATGAAGGCCATCAGGTTCAACCCCCTGCTGTTGCAGGACGCTAAGTTGCACCATCCCACTCAGATGACTTGTGCAACTGCATGTGTTGTGTGAGTGTGGATCTGGGAACCCTTAGTTGAGAAATGTTAGAGGATACCTGTTGCCAGAGTGCAGCAGGTACCCGCTCTGGACATTAACACAAAGATGGTCCCAGTAGGGTTTTCTTCCCTTGTTTGTTCTTTACACCTGCCAAGGGAAAACCAATTCACAAGGGATCTTTGTTCTGGAAAGAGGGAAAAGCAACCTTTCTTGGTAAGATCCTCACTTCTTCTTTTTCCCCTGGTAGTCCTCTGGATGAAGGATTTCCCTCCAATGCACCAGCTCTCAGAAGAGCGCAGCAGTGAATCCCACCCCTTTTCCAAGGTAAAGGTTCTGTAAACACTCGGCTTCCCCTTTAAAATGGGGTTTAGAGAGGGCAATGGGGTGTTGTGCTGTGTTGGTGCTTGAATTTTTTTGAATGGGATATATCCAGCCATACTGCAGAGATGGATGGACTATAGCTTGTGTCCAAGTTTGTGCTGGGTCTGGAAGGTGCAAACTGGGTAAAATCCTGACGTATAATGCAGCTTCATACATCCCCCTTTGCAGAGGACAAGTAAAGAGATGTAAGAAGAGCAGAAAAGGAAAGCTCAGCAAATCAAGCCATAAAAGGTGGTGCATCTAAGCTCCTACTCTATCAGGATGACCCCAGGAGCATAGAAGGTTTCATGGCTGAGGTGGATCTGACAACTGTGCTCTTATTCAAATAATTAGGCACTCTTAATTAAGGGGTGTAGTTCATACTACATTAAAAAAAAAAAACTTACTGTACCACCTGTACTTCCTGACTCTTCCTTTCAGACAGATCTCCTTTCCTAAAAAGGGCCTCTGTTCTTTAGACCTGCTAAATAAGAAAAACAGCAGAAGTCCATTTGTTTTTAAAGGCATTTCTTGTCAGATATTGATCAACAGAATTAAATTCATGGACACCATGGTGGCTGTGGCAACTCCATTTGCGGTTTCCCTTAAAAATAAGCTCAGTCCACAAAATGTCCAGCGTATTTTACTTACGAAAATGACAGAGGCCGCATTTGTCCCACCATAAATTGTACATCTTTTTACAGTCTCCACAGAGTACAGTAACAACGTGTCAATGTGTTATCTCGATTCCCCATGTTGTTAACCCAGGGGGCTATCTCCATGGCAGCTTCTGCCACATGTTTTAATATTTCAGTCCACTGTACTAACCTTCCTTTTGTATATTCTCTTATCTTCCCAGATATTATACATGGTTCTGTAATTTCCTCAAATTGGCATGTGTCTTTAAAAAAATAAAATTGAAAAGATGTTTGGAATGAAAAGGAAAAGGAGGGTTAGAATTGTAGGGTGTGGGTAAATGTGAAAAGCTGTCTAAAAGGACAGAGGATGAAAAGGAAGGTTACTGAAAGTTCAATTAAATTGCCAACCTAGTGTGTGGCTGCTGTGAAAAAGGAAAATTCCATGTTGGGCATAATTAGAAAAGGAATTAAAAATGAAACTTACTGCCGATAACGTTATGCCCTTATACAAATCTATGGTGCACCAACACCTAGAATACTGTATACATTTCTGGTCACTGCACCTCTAAAAGGGTATTGTAGAGTGGGGAAAATGGCATTAAAGGGCAACCCAAGTGATCAAAGGGCTGGAGCAACTCTATTTTGAGGACAGATTTCAACATCTGCAACTGTTTAACTTTGAAAGGTGAAAAGTAAAGAGAGAAAGTACAGAATTGTTCAAAATTATGGAGAAGTGCAGAGGGAGAGGGGGTTTTTCCTGGCTATTTTCTGACCCTTTCATGAAACTAGATTTCAGGGTTGTCCCATGAAGCTGATTGGTGTGGGATTCAGGACAGATAGAAAGAAGTACTTCTTCACACCACATTTAGTTAAACTGCGGGGTTTTCTATAAGCTGGGGTGATGGCTACCAACTCCTCTGGATGTAAAAGAGAGAGGAGACAAATTGATAGCAGATAAGGCTTCCAATGCATCTTAGTCCTAGAGGCTACATGTCATCTTGGAAGACATACGGTTCTGGATACCAGTTGCTCGATTACATGGGCAGGAGGATGTTGATGTTGCACCCACATCCTTTTTGTGGGCTTCCCAAGGCAGTGACTGGACACTATGTGAACCGAATGCTGGACTTCATAGTCCTTCAGTCTGACTCACCAAGCTCTTCCTATCTTTTTACCCAGGGTGAAAAGCAGAGTTGTTGAGGGAGAAGTGGCTTGGGAATCCTGCCATTTATAAATCTCTGATCCTTTTAATTTTTCAGCAAGAGCTAATTTCACCTTGACAGTTCAGTGTAATAATCTAGGGTATATGTGTGTGCATGTGCAACAAGCTGCATTTGGGAGGAAAATATATCGGCTAACTCTCAGCTTAGGAGAAGAAAAGCATGCCATAAACCACAGGCAGTGAGGGTGGAGGAGAGATCACCCAGGTATGCCACAAGGCAATGTCAGTCGGAAGGTTTATACACTGTATTCTGTAACATAGAACAGGCCTGGGATGGGGAGTGTGTGATAAACTCTAAGTGATTCAGCAGAGTGCTGAACAGCAGTAAAAAAGCAAACCGAATTACAGGAAGCATACAGCGGTGACAAGCATTAATAGTGCCATTATCTCAAGATAATGCTGCACTGATAAAATATTTTACCATGGCCAGGGTCATTATTTGCTGGGGAGAGATGGGCCTCGATATGCAACAGTCTATCACAAGATCTCAAGGGAAGCTACACAAGATCTCTTGATGTATGAAATGCATGAGCTCTGCCACCATAACTGAAGGGAATATAATTTAGAGGGCATTATTCCACCGCAGTGGAAAGAGACAAAGCCGGTTGCTCACTTCAAGATTGCAGCAGTCTCAATCACTTCTGTTTTATCAGATGATATATTATAGATGCATCTATTATGGGAGAAGGAGGCAGCCAACCACACATCTGCGTGGCGACCGGAGAACTGTGAATATGTATATGAAAGAGCAGAAGATGAAAAGGAAAGTCACCACTGCCAAGGTTACGTAAGAGTGGTTTTGTGTGAGAGAGTCAGGAGAGGAAGGCCATCAAAATCGTTCTCTTTCCTGGTTCAGCTGAGAGTTGCCTCTTTTGCTGCCTCATCCTTGTTTAAAGAAATGAAGTGTTGCTCACAAGTGTGGACAGGATTTTTTTTTTTTTTTAATTGAGATAAATAATTTAACATCCAGGGTTACTGTTGGTGTTATTTGGCCCTGTTGCCCTACAATGGTTCACTCATTGCTCTGGGACTTGTTGCTGTCTTCCAATTGTATTGGGAACCTTTGAATGGGTATTTATCCATCCACCCAATTACATTTCCCGTAGGATACAGCAGGGTATACATCCAAAGTAATTAGAGTGCTACGCAAATGACCTCCACCCTATTTGTGGGAAGGGGAATTGGAGGGACAATTATATGAAATTCTTCAGTGGGGGATCAATGAGTTTCTCATAGGTGGGGTACACCTTTGTCACAGGAAGCAGCACAACTTTATTTTCCTAGAGCTTTTACTTTTTGTCAAGTCACTGCAAGTATCATCAGTATCAACTGCGTTGGTAGCTTGGACCCTTTTGCATCCCCAACAGTGCAGATACAATGAGGGAACAGTTGCATCCAGGTACTGGAAAGAGGTAAGACTAGTGTGATGCCAAAATTTGCCCTCTGATTTCCTGAAATTTTTTCCCTCCTCTCCTTTCTTGTTACTTTCTAGAAGCTTCCATTTTTCTGTCCAGTCCTCATGGCATTCCATGGGTTCTTCTGCATTCATTTTGAGCATGAGCAGTGTGAGGTAGCCAAAGTGTGTGTTTTATTTACATTTCTCTATTTTGAGTCTGCCTGCTAGGCTTCCTGAGTTTCCTGATTTTAAAAAGCCCTATGGGTTGCATTATTTGAAGATATCTTGCCCCAGATTTTATCCAAAGTCTGTAATTATCTGCTTAGAATATCTAACTCATAATGTTTAGACTTCCTCATCTCCCAGTTTTCACCAGGCAGCCATCATTCCACAAGGATGAAGAAGATGGACCACTCCTTCAACTCTGTTAAGAGATGAGCTATGCTCAGTTCCAGTCTGGGTAGAACCAATCAAAACTGTGGGGAGGACAGTAAAATCATTGTACATCTAGACTGACATATGCATATGATATAGAAAATGGAAGAGATTCCACTAAAAGTTTGCAATTATTCCAAAGTATCTCAATTTGGTCGCATTACAATTCATTTAGCAGTAACAGCTGCAGGTTTTTCCTGCCCCACAAAACTTTGAGAAATAATCTTTGTCTATCCAGTGTATATACTTTTGGCACTAAACTGAGACCCAAACTGTTAACATTGCTTGAATGTTTGGACTGAAAGAATAGCAAATGCCTCTCTTTAAAATCAATTTGCAGTAATCAACTACTAAACACTTCAGTACTTTGCTCAGCTGTCTGACTTGTTAATATGTTTATAATTTGTTAATATGGCAGAACAAATGCTTCTACATAACAATGTGATTTCTCAGGGAATGAGTTTATAAGAATAAGGCAGATTCTAGATGGATCTATTTAAATTTAAAGCCCATTGAGTTCAATGGAAATTATACCCAGGAAAGTAGGTATATGATTTCAGAGATATTGAATTATTTTTATTTTATGCTATTTTCCTTTACATTTATCAAGCACAACTCAGTTGCTTCAGGTTCCAAGACTAAAGCCCCAAGGCTGATCATGGAACAGGTTCAGATTTTTTTTTTTTTTTTTTTTTTTTTTAAATTTAAAATTAAGCCTTAAGAAATTTTTTTTAATTTCTGTTCTAAAAAGCT